>NC_140583.1:71207047-71406047 GCF_964204655.1 Triturus cristatus | reverse complement strand
CACTAATGTGTTTGGGTGTGAATAATAACCAATCTGGCCAGTTTGCGACCACTCGATCTTGCTTTATTTAATTATGTTAAACCTTTTTTCCTATCCGTCGCTAGGCTGCACTTTGGAATTCAAAACTGTCATATAAAGACAACATTTCCAACAAGTGGGTGGTTTTCACAGTGGTCGAAGTGGGGAAAAAAAAGTAGGGGAACTGTGGGCGGAGAATCAGAGGGCGGGAATAACCTGTGGAATGGGTCAGTGGGTGGAGTCAGAGGTGTGGCCAGAAAGAGCCAAACATCCCAATTTTTCGTATTTGTTTGGCATTTCACTGGCCAATTACAACTTATTGCATTATTTAATTCAACCAATGGATACACTGGTTTATTAAAGATTTAATGAGCTATTGACATTAAAATATATTCAAAAAGTGGGATATGTTTCCAATCACAGAATGCCCTAAATATGTAACAAAGTGGAATCACAACCCAGTTGTGTCCGAGCCATGCAGTTTCTATCATCATCATCACTTCTCCCTTTTTCCATAAGAGCAATTCAAACATGAACGGCAATATATCCTAGTTTTTAAATATTTTCAACATAATTATGGCTTTGCCATATTTGCCACATAATACATCCTCTGCTGCATAATCTGATGATTTTAACTAATAAATTGTTTGTAGCTTAAACGGATCAAAAGTAACTAAACAATTTGACTTATGTCGCTGAAAAGTGGTTGGCCCTTTCAAAAGGTTGACTGGTCACCTTTCTCACTGCTGCATTTGTATGTTACACTGGAACTAATGAGACAAAATATGTGCAGAGACTGTTAGTACATATAAAAATAATAAAGTATCAGAAAATATACTGTATTACGCTGCAGCCTTAATTTAGTCAAGACTGCGGCATCATTTTATTCTCCATTGCTGCATAATGTTGTTGGCCCCAAAGCAGGCAGCCCATATTAAAAGTGCTTGTGCATGAAGCAGAGACCGTGAAGTTTGTGAACTTAGTTTGCTGTGCTTGCAAATCCTGCACTGCCGATCCATGGTGAGTGGCAGCTACTACTGCTGAAACAAGGCCTATGGAGATACCAATGGGTGAGGGGGACTGGCTTCAAGGGTCCTGTGACAGAGTCACTGTCACTCTGGGGTGCGCTGCTTTGTAGGCCTGCCCGCAAGACTGGAGGTGAACTTCAGCACGGATTGTGATGGACAGGCTTTCGAGGTTAACCCACACTTGCTATCGCTAGGGTCCACCTGCTGGTGCGAAGACAACAGGACTTGTACAGTCTGACGGGGGCTTCTGTGGTCTAGCATGGGAATGTGCTCCCTAAGTAGAGTGATCTGGTGGGCTGGTTGTGAAGGCTGAACCTGGTTCCCCAGTTCTAAATTTGATACCTCTAGCCATAGCGCCACATCCTCTCCCCCACTGAGCAACATACTGCCCCACTGAGAGAAACTCGCACTGCACTGACCCGCTATAAACACCTGGATGAGACTCAATTCAAATTATGCACTAGACAAGAGTAATATGCTGCCTGAAAAAAGTAATAACATCTTACAAAAAGCAATTACTCATACGGAATGCAAGATTAAGTAAAGCATGATAAATGTAAGCAGGAACAACGTGGTCTTAACAGGGCGCAACGAGTAGAAATGCTTTATTTCTCCTCGATTTTGCTGTTTTTTAATGTGTGCTGCATTGTGCAGCTCACATAAAAACAGCATAAGACCATGAATGATTGTTTATGTACAGGAAGGTGTCCCTTCCTGCACATAATCAATAATGTAAAAATTGACGCGTTGCAACTTCTATATGTGCTGCACATAGCAGCACACATAGAAGTTATAAATCACCATTTAAGAATGTTTATGTGCAGGAAGGGGCACCTTCCTGAACATGAACAATCATTCCCTCCAGCACAGGCGCCCTTGCACTATGGTGCAAGAGTGACTGTTGGCGCTAGGCAGCTGAAATTAGCGACAAACGCAGGGGGAAACTCAGGACTGCACCATATTGTTGTAAATAGGGTGCAGCCCTGCGTTTCAAAAGTGGCGTAGCGCGGCGTTAGCCAAGACGGCTAACGCCTCTGCTCTGTCACTTCTTTGTAAATAGGCCCCGTTGTTCAAAAAAAGATGAGAAAATGAAAGAAGCGTTTTACTGGCAAACTCTGTAAAGTAGCCCCAATATGTTTGGGTGTGGATACAACCAATCTGGCCACTTTGCGACCACTCTGGCTTGCTTTATTTAGTTATTTTTCGTATTTCTGACCTTTTTTTCTCTCTGCCCGAGGCTGCACTTTACAATAGTAAAATGTCAGAAAAAGACATTTACAGTAAAAGAGTTTCTTTCTTTTTTGGATCCATTTCATAGGGGAACAATTAAAGGAAAGATAGGGTAAGAGCTTGAAGTTACGGTTTTCAGCAACTGAGAAGGAGCGAGACAGACAGAAAGAGGGGGAAGAGGAAGAAAGAGAGAGAGATGGGGGCAGCTGCCAGCAGCAGAGCGGAAGCTGACACTGTACTCGTCTTCTCGTAAGAAGGAAAAGTCTTTTCTGCCCACCCGCCCGTCCCGAACGGCCACAAAGGGGCGAACCTTATCTATATATAGGCGTGAAAAGGAAGAGACAGACCTTTTTCTTCCTCGAACGGCCACCACGCACCAACATCCACAATCACTGGTAACGGTTAGGTAACCACAATAGGTAACGTTGCCACCGGAGCTTTGAATACATGACAAAGACGCATGCGCAGGGCAATGCTTCCGCGCATGCGCGTTGACTTGTGCGCTGGGGAGCAGATCCTGATAGCCTGATATACAGCCTGAATGTTTTGTTGATGCATGCGCGTGCGCGAAGAAATACGCATGCGCTCATGCTTAGGGGGAGCACATTGCCGAGGGGAGCAATCCATTATGGAACAGGGGCATTCAAGGACATAGAAATGGGTGGAAACAGTGTTGCAGCAGATGGAAACCCATAACATTCACCAATGACCTATTCCGGGCCGGTACAGAGGTAGCAACAAAACCCTGAAATTTTTGATTTTCAGAAGTGCAGCAGAACCCCATTCCCTGAAAGTCGAACTCCCATGGAATGCATCTGAGCAAAGCTTTCTGTCAACAGAAGCGAACAGAAATTATGCAGGACTGAGATGTTGATGAAAGCATACAATGTACGTAGCCCAATTAAAGTAACCAGATGGTTTCAAGTAATCAGGGATACCAGTTTTCCTAACGCATTATGGGAAATGTAGTGTAATCTCAATTGACCTAATTGGATCCAAATAGCTGAAAAGGATTTTTGAAAGGAATTGATTCATATGATAACCGTAATCCCAGTTTCCGTAATTATTAAAACAAGCAAGCATTGGCCGCGCGGCCGTAAAAGTAACGGCCGCGCGGCCGTGAAAGCGAAAGTAATAGCGATCGCGATCAAAGCGGATCGCGATCGCTAGGATGGGACGCGCTGTGTGGCAAGCACGTGAGTGGTGCGTGCGCAGCAGTGATTGGCTGCGCGTGTGCACGCTCGCGTGCACTCAAGCTTTAGGCCACAGGCAGCACTTTAAAAATCCAAAATACAAAATGTCTCTCCGAGCCAGCGAGACCTAAAAAAGGAAAACATAATTATAAGAAATACAACAGAAACAATAGAACAACTTCTTTCACATCTCTAGATTACTCATCAGAAATATCCAGAAACCTGGACACTTCTGATTCCTATGCGCCTTGTTGGGATGATGCCTTGGGAAGAACCAGGAGATGTAGCAATAAAACATATTGAATATTTGTACTCTGGACCAAGCAGAAAATCTAAAATGTCCTCTAACCTTTTACATTCAACAAGGCTTTAGAGACCATGCTCGTCTAGTGGAATGAGCTACAAAGCTTTGAGTTTCTTTTTTCAACCAAAGACATAGGCTTATCCCATCTGGATAAATGAGTAGCAGATACAGGAGAAGAAATGTTAACAAATGAGAGGACATTCTTAAATCAGTAGTCATTAATTCATATTCTTTAAGGCCATACTACAGACAGATTTGTATGAGAAGGAAATTGCAGACGCTCGCCACTAATGAAGTCATTCTTCATGTGCTGGGTAACAGGAATGAAAACCCCTGAAATAGAATAATGTCTTCCAAAAACACTGGAATTCTGTCTTTTGAGACTCTTTCAAAAGGAAATCAAGCAGATTAGTGAGGTTAGCTTTGCAATGTTAGCATTGTCGGACAATGTTTTGAACAATCACAAAATTAGTTTAACATCTCTTGTTGAAGAATAGAGAAGTTTAGAGGGTGGGATATCTGCTGCCCATTAGCACTTTTAAGACTAAAGGAAGAACCTATCTTCAGATACTAATGAGGCTAGGAAATTCAGGACTGAATAGATATTTGTTAAAATGGGACAGTACTCCCTTTCCACATGCCAAACAGCTGCAAACTAGCCAAGCTCTATTGTAAGTCTTGATGGTACCCATGGGCCTGGAAGATTTTATGAGACTAGCAGCTGAAGGTTAAAGGCCTGTCAGTGACCAAGAAGACCAGGAAGTTTCAAAGCCATCGGCAGTAGATTAGCAGATAGGATCAGATGGTAATTCTTGCTAAGGACATCATAAAGGAGGAATGGATGAAGTTCATGAACATCAGTGGCACTTTTGAGGAGAGATTGAGACCAAAACTGAGCCATCTTGAGTAGGGAAAATAGATCCAGCACGGCTTTCTGTCTAAGAATCTGAGCAACCCACCTGGAATCATGACAGAAGAAGGAAATGGATAAATATGTCTAATCGTGCAAAGACATGTCTATGGCAAGTGCATACCTTAAAAGTGCGGCAATTGTACGTTCAAACAAGAGACATGAATGTACCTGGAGTGCCAACTTGCCATCATGTGAATAAAGGAAGAGCTTTCAGGGGCTCAGACTTGGCACCTCCCAGATGTTTTATCTATTGGACCATGGAAATGTTGTCCATCTGCAAAAGTACAGTGAAATACCCAATGTTCTTGGTGAAAGTGAATGGCAAAGGAGCCTGCAAAAGAAATTTATTTGCAGATCATGTCCTATCAACTGTTACCGAACACTCCAAATACATCATATTCACCGTCTGAAAGGTGACTAAGGCAGATCTGGGGATATAAAAAAAGTGGTACAACTTTTCCAAGCAACTGAATGATTTATCATTACGTCATCTCTTCTCGAGTAACTTTGTCTAGGGATACATTATCTCTAAAGTGCAACCCTTCCCTAAATGTCTGATCTTAAGACATTAATGTTCATGATTACAAAGGCATCATGGAAAGAGGACACTACTCCTACCTGCAAACTATTCAAAACATTTCGATATTACACCTATTCAGCACTTATACAGCTCATAACATACATGAACCCCATTATCCTACACAAATAGTAAGAATCCAAACTACAGAAGTGACACCTTAGAGGAGCAACCCAATGGGAGCTGTAAGTGTGGCATCTATCTACTGGGCTTCTCTTCATTGGCCTCAGGCACCCAGCTGTGTGCAGGGCTGGACCATGATGGGGAACAGGTCAGAACAATTACTTTCTTGCACCCACAAGCTTTAACACTGTGGGGCAAAAGAAGGTCTTGTAGATATCTCACCCTGAACCAATTCTAAAATAAGGGAAGGGGAAAATTGCGTCACTAAAGATTCTGTCTGTTCTCAAAAACAGGAGTGTGCCTAACTCACATAGATTATGATTAAAAAGAGAGTGTAGGATCTTTAATACGCTCACTCACTGCGCTCAGGATTTGCTGGGAAGTGTAGTATTTTGTGATTTTGCTGCTGTGATAAAAGTACAAAGTTAGGAAAATATGATACAAGCATCCAGTTCCACTGCCGCCACTGTGTGGATTTCAGACAATATACTTCCCTTCTCATTGTAGCGGCTTTCACCCCTGG
The DNA here is from genome assembly GCF_964204655.1 of Triturus cristatus. Taxonomy (NCBI): domain Eukaryota; kingdom Metazoa; phylum Chordata; class Amphibia; order Caudata; family Salamandridae; genus Triturus; species Triturus cristatus. The sequence continues at coordinate 71,400,138 of NC_140583.1, read as the reverse complement.
GTGCTATCCAAGACCCACACTCCGTGTGGTTTTAAGGGTATCATGCGCTCCCTGCACCGTCACGCCATAGAAATATGTGACCTGATCGACACCCTCTCGCCCGACATCACCTTCTTCACGAAACCTGGACCAATGCCACTTTCAGCCCCGACATAGCCACTGCCATTCTCGACGGCTACAAGATCCAGAGAAAGGACATCCCGCACCGCCCAGGAGGAGGACTCGCTATCGCACACAGGAGCCACCTCCGACTCACCACATCCAGCACGAACGACCCCCACGCCAAAACAGAACACCTCCACTTCCAGATCCAGACCTGCCGCAGGACGACGCTACGCAGCACCCTCATCTACAGACCACCAGGACCTCGCACCCAGTCCGCAAGTACCATGGCCGAGCTCGCCGCACCCCACGCCATTACCTCCATGGACTACATTCTTCTCGGAGACCTGAACTTCCACCTCAACAACAGCAACGACCCTGACTCCACCACTCTCCTAGACAACCTCACCAACCTAGGACTGAAGCAGCTGGTCAACACACCACCCTCGACCCCATCTTCGCAGGAGGAACAAACACCCGATTCAGCCACACCACCCAGCCCATCTGGACGGACCACCACTGCGTCCACTTCACCTTCAACACCACCATGGCACCCAAGCCCGCCCCACGCCCGCCATGACGAAACTGGAGCAAGGTCACAGAGGAACACCTCAACACCACCCTCCTTCAACCCCCCCCCCCCAACACCTCGACCAACACCAACTCCTCAGCCAGGGAATTCCACCGCTGGACCTCCTGCTGCGCCGACAAGCTCACACCCCTCCACCACCCTGCTAAACAACGCCCTCTGAAGGCCACCTGGTTCACAACAGAAGTTCAAGAAGCCAGAAGCTCCTGCAGACGCCTAGAGAAGACCTGGCAAAACCAAAAAACCTCGGAAGCGTGGAACAACCGCAGGAGCGCCCTGAAGGAATACCACCAGCGCATAAGAGACACCAAGCGGACCTTCATACAAGACAAAGTCCAGACCAACACAACCAATGCCAAAGAACTGTTTAACATCATACAACAGTTCGCAAAACCCACCAGCGAAACCACTGACGTTACACCCTCCTAGGAACTCTGCGACAAGCTCAGCTCCTACTTCCATCTGAAAATCAATGCCTTCTATGACAACTTCAGCGAACCGGTGCCGAACAACACCCCGTACCCACCACAGCCAACAAGCCGACCATCACGACCTGGGATCCTGCCACCATCGAACTCATCACCGCGACCATGAAGAAAACCCACTCAGGAGCCCCAACGGACCCCTGCCCACCACACATATTCCACATGGCCGCCGCCACCATTGCATCCGAACTAGTACGGACCATCAACGCCTCTCTCAGTTCCAGAATCTGCCCAGACGACTGGAAACGGGCAGAGGTGAAACCCCTCCTCAAGAAACCAACAGGCAGACTCAACGGACCTGAAAAACTACCGGCCCATCTCTCTCCTACCCTTCGCAGCTAAAGTCACAGAGAGACTTGTAAATTCCCAGCTGACCGCCTTCGTCGAAGAGAACTCCATCCTAGACGCCTCCCAGTGTGGATTCCGCAGCAACCACAGCACCGAGACCGCCCTCCTCGCCGCCACTGACGACATCCGCATACTACTCGACTAGGGACACACTGCGACCCTCATCCTTCTAGACCTCTCCGCAGCCTTCGACACCGTCTCACATTGTACTCTCGCTGCCAGACTACATGACGCGCGGGGATACAAGGAGTCACCCTCGACTGGATCCAATCCTTCCTCTCCGGCAGAACCAAGAGGATTCAACTCCCTCCCTTCCTCTCCCAACCCACAGAAATCAACTGCGGAGTACCCCAGGGATCCTCACTCAGCCCCACGCTCTTCAACATCTACATGGCCCCCCTCGCCGCCATCATCAGACAGTATGGGCTCAGCATTGTGTCCTAGACCAAAGACACCCAGCTCATCCTCTCACTCACAAAGAATCCCGAAGACACCAGACTCTGTTTCCAGGAAGGAATGCAGAACATGGCAGCATGGATGAAGGACATCTGCTTGAAGCAAAACTCAGAGAAGACCGAGGTCCTCATCCTCAGACCCTGCACCTCTGCCTGGGACAACACCTGGTAGCCCTCCGCCCTCGGGACCCTCCCACCCCACCAGATCAAGCAGAGAACCTCGGCATCTTCCTTGACTCCTCCCTCTCCATGAACCGCCTGATCAACGCCATCGCTTCCACTAGTTTCAACTGCATTCGCATCCTCCATAATTCCTTCAAATGGATGCCTCCCGACTGCAGAAGGACCGTCACCCACGCACTCATAACCAGCAGACTGGACTACGGCAACGCCCTCTATGCCAGAATCAACAAATCTCTTCTACATAAACTCCAAACCATCCAGAACGCCACAGCCAGACTCGTGCTCTAGACACTGCGTCACAAACACATGACCCAACACCTACAAGCCCTCCACTGGCTCCCCGTCAAGAAGAGGGTCACCTTCAAACTCCTCACCCATGCCTACAAATCCCTCAACAACATCAGACCCAAATACCTCAATGAGAGAGTTTCCTTCCACGTACCCAAGAGGAACCTCCGCTCTGCCGACCTCGCCCTGGCAGAGGTCCCCCGCATCTGCAGAAAGAGAACTGGAGGCAGAGCTTTTTCCTACATCGCAGCCAAAACCTGGAACGAGCTCCCCTTGAACATCAGACGCTCCCCAACCCTGCACACTTTCAGGAGGGACCTCAAGACCTGGCTCTTCGACTGATCCGGAGCCGCTTCCCTCCCGCCCAGCGCCTTGAGACCCTCACGGGTGAGTAGCACTCTTTAAAAGCCCCCTGATTGATTGATTGATAGATTGATGAAAACAACCAAAATGGTAGGCTTCACATGTGCAACTCTATCCTCGAATTTACTCCTACGCCTTTACGGAGGTACAGCTACATGTTTGCAACAACAAAAACACGATAAGAGGAGCCTACCGGTCCTGATGCACAATACCAAACACTATGCATACAAGGCACATGAGAGGTGAACCTCCTCCATCCATTGCCCTGCTAAGGAGTACTGTGCTGCCATCCTGCATTTCCACGTCAGTGACTTATCAAAGTTAAAAAGCTATTAAGGCAACTTAAATACAATGAAGTTTGTAACAACTATTTAATTGTCACACATCCCAAACTGAATTGTCTTCAGACATCTAATTACCATGCGTTATTAATATATAGTCAAAGAGTTCTCTAGAAGGATGAACAGCTCAGTCTGCCCTGCCAGGAATCCAATTTCTATCAATGCATGTAACACAGATGGTCAAAATGAGTCACATTCCCCTCCCAATGCTCTACACCACACCACCAAGGTGTGGATTGCACAACAGGATCACAACATGGCGCTCAGAAACAGCCAGTTTGTGTACCGCGCATCCCCTCTCCCACATACCCCTGCGTTATCTTCCTAATTTCAGCAAACAAATCTGCACTGTTGGCAAACATACATCAAAGCCATGCAAATATATTGGTTTCTTTCCATTCGCCAAGAGGCAATGTGTCAAATAAATAATTTATCCCGGCTGAGGCAGAACTGCAAAACAAAGCAATCCCTCACCGGTCTTGCATTATTGATTGCCAATAACAAGCTACTTGCTAAGACGAACGAGTCCCTCATCGGGGCCCTGCACTTTTACCACATCTCCACTACATACATCAGACTGGCTGCTTGTTGTTTTAAGATGTGAAAACATATCTTGCTCCATGTCTGCTCGTTTCTCTTGTGGCTGACTGAAGTCTTTCGTCACTGTCAACCCCGGAGTCTTTCTTTCTGTCGAGTTGCCACGCGGATGCTATCCGTCAGCATGCAGTCAGTCGGACAGGAATGCACTGTATGTTGTGTGTTCGAGGCCCCGCTTCACCGAGATCAGCCTCTGAGCCATTCATCAGGTCATGCGGCATCTGGAGACGTTTAAAGGAAGTTGTGCGCTATGTAGGAGTTATTTATCTGTCTATGACAGAGCAGCCTGTCACCTTGAAGTCACCTCACACCAATATCCTGCCACAACCAATAAGAGATGACAAATATATCGCTGGTTCAGATATAGAGAGCCAGGTAGATGTTGTTAATCACCTTTTCCCGCATTGGCAGGGTGTGAGATGATGTAATGAACACCAAACACACTCGGGCTCAGATCTACAAAGGTTTTGCACTGGGTTTGTGTGACATTTTTTAATGCAGACCCAACAAAGGGGCAGATTTACAAGTCCTGTGCGCCACTTTTGCGCCATCGTTGCGTCACTTTTGGTGGCGCAAAGCTAGTGCCATGCTGCGACAGATTAACAACGTGACGCATCTAGGGAGATGCGTCACGTTGTAAAGCCCTGTGCAACATTAAACTTGTGTCAGGTTTAATGTATGCAGGGTGGGCGTTACGCCGGGAAAAGCCTCGGAAAAGTGACGCAGTGAAATCTACGAGATTTCACGCAGTCACTTTTCCGACGCTGGTGCTTCAAATCCTTACGCCTGCTTGAAGCAGGCGTAAGGCGTGACGCACCATGTTAGGGATAGGGCAGGTTAGAACAGTGCTGGAGTTGCGTCGCGCTTGCGACACAACTTCAGCACTGCGCCAACCTTACGCCAGCAGATGCGTCACGCATCTGCTTGTCCTTGCGCCACGATGCACCGCATTGTAAATGCGGCGCATCTGCGGTGGCGCAAAGGCAAACTTGCGTGACGCATCTTCCCTGGCGCATCCCTGCTGATTTGCAGGGATGCACCAGGGAACGTAAATCTGCCCCAAAATCTTTTTGAGATTTACAAACCAACGCAAATTGGTATTGCGTTGGTTTGTAAGAAAAAGTAGCACAGACCAGTGCGAAGTATTACTCTGTGTCAAGGGGGCATCACAGGGGTGGTACATGGGCGTTTCCGTGCAATCACTGATGGTTTTTGATGCCAAAACACTATCTACTAACAAAAGTCGACAGGGTTTTGTGCCAAACCATAACTCCACTTGAAAGTAGGCTATAAAAGGAGAAATACTTTTATTCTCCTTTCTTTTCCATCTTTGCATGTGTGCTGCCCTGTACAGCCCACAAACACAGCGGTAAAAGTGATAGATTTTCTCTGGGCGTAGTATTTTGTACTGTAAGGCACTCTTTCAGTACAAAACCTTTGCTAGACTGGCGCAGAAACCCTTGCACCGAGGTGTAAAGGTGAGTGCATGGCGCCCAGCTGCCTGATTGTACGCCTGCACTATGTAGAGAGGAGAGCCATGTATCTCTGTAGATATGGCTCTTACCGGCTCTCTCCTTGTGTCGCAAAGCAGCATAGCAACTTTAGGTACTGCGCTGAGTTGACTGGTATTTTTGTTAATCTGTCCTTAAGTTGTCCAGGTCTGCCAGCCTTCAAATTATTTTCACTGTGTGATCATACATGTAGAAGGGGTACGGTCTTGGGGAGGAGCGGGTCAAAGGAGAATGGAGCTTTGTACCCTCTGTACTGTCAAGACAGTCCCACTTACCCTCCTCCTCAGCAATCATCTCCAATATCCTGGGGACCTTTAAATTGAGCCCAGCTGTTCAGAGTGGTCACACCTGAGCTGGAAACGTACTCTGTGCAGGAGTTTCCCGCTCACAGTGTGATAGTGCTTCTTACTCAGGTCGCCTTGTGATGAGTGAATATACCATGTGTCCCACAGAGAGGTCGAAGTGGGCATGATCTTTGGGGAACGATAGCCATGTTTTTTTTTTTTCATTTACAAAAAACAGTTCACATTTTATTTGAAAAAAAAATTGAATGGCTAATGTCAACATTGAAGTACCTCATGCTGAAAGTAGGGGTAGAGGGTGGGAAGTAAATTATTTATTATTAATTATTACATACGTTTAATTTAATTACTAGCAATTATTTAATTGATAATTATTTATGTTAATTGTATAATTATAATTAATGCCTAATCAAGTTTTACTTATTAATTAATTTAATGATAATTATTTATGTAAATAGTCTAATTAATTTTTTGACGTTTGAGGTGTGGTTTCTGTGTTTTGTAGGGGCATATGGAAGTTAATTAATTATAATTTGTTAATAATTATTTTGTATTTATTTATAATTATTTAATTGATCATAATTCTGTTAATTATATAAATATTTTTTTGAGTTAAATTTAATCTGCAGGTTGTGAGTTTTTGTATGGGTATAGGGTGTGAAGTAGATTAATTATAATTTTTTACAATTATTTGTTATTATAAATAATTATTTAATTGATAATTAATTATGTAATACATATATTTTTGGGGGTGTTTTGTGGTTTGTGTATGGGTAAAGGATGTGTAGTAAATTACAATAATTAATACATATTGTAATATTGTAAATTTTTAATAATTGTTTGAAATATAATTATTTAAATATGTAATTAAATATTGTTTAGGGTTATATGTGTGAGTTGTAATTGATGGGGTAAAGGGTGGAAAGTTAGTAAAGTATAATTAATGTATTCTTAGGTAATTAGTAATATTAATTGTTTAATTGATTGTTAATTATGTACATTTTTTAATCAATGTTTAATTAGGTACATTTTTTATTCAATGTTTTTTAAAATGTATATATTAGGTGTGAGTTGTTTGTTTTGCATAGATAAAGGGTGCAAAGGTAATTAAATGTAATTGATTTATTAGTAGTTAATTAGTATTAATATTTTAATAGTTATTTAATTATGTAACATGTGTAAATATTATACATTTAAATATAAAGTTTAAATGTGTGGTGTGTAGCTTGTAGAGGTATAGAGTAAAAACTTATGTAAGTAATACAATTTAAAAGATGAACACTTTTTTTAAATTTAAATTTATTATTGTATGTGTTCATTGTGTTATGCTTTGTAATGAAAAAAATATTGTATTTATTGGTTGTTATAATTTCATATTAGATTTTAGTATTTTGATAAAAAATAATAATGTTTGTAATAATTTATATGTATTAAACATTTTAATTAATATGTAATTTGTTATTATTTTTGGGGGGGATTTTTATATTTAAATATTTTTGTTTTTTGTTATTTTCTATAGTTTTGAAAATATTTATCTTACTTGAAGTTAAATAGTCTGTTTTTAATACCGCATAGAGTGCAATGGTAGTAGTGAATTTTACCCCTCCGCAATCCAACACGTTCCTACTGTTGCACGGACTGGAGTGGGAATAGTCAATTTTACCCCTCCGCAATCCAACGCTTTCCCTACTGTTAAAATGAATGGAGAGTTAATATTAAATGTTACCCCTCCGCAATCCAACTCTTTCCCTACTGTTGCACTGAATAGAGGAGGAATAGTACATTTTACCCATCGATAATCCAACACTTTCTTTACTGTTGTATTGACTGGAGTGGGGATAGCAAATGTTACCCCTACGCTATCCAACAGTTTCCTGTTGCATTTATTTGAGTGGGAATAGTACCTCTACAAACTAAACAATGCACACCTAAATTTTAATTTAACAAATATGATAATTTCACAATTTACATAATTATCAATTAAATAATTAATAACAAATTAATCATTAATTATCAAAAATTAATTCTTAATTAACTTCCCACTCTAAAAACCCACACCTAAAATATATCTTAAATATTATAATAATTACAAATTTACATAATTATCAATTAAACAATTAATATTATTTAACTAATATTTATTTAATTATTTTAATTACCTTCGCACCTTTTACCCCTACACACAAAACAGCCTTCAACTGAAATAGAACTTAAAAAATATCTTAATTTTAGAATTGACATAATTATCACTTACATAATTATTATTAACACTAAGGTGTCGATTCCGACCCGGTAATAAAAAATTGCGTACGACTCGTATCCGTGTATTTTAATGTACGAATCGTACAAGTACCTTACAAACAGCGAAGTACGATTCGTACGTGAAAAATACTTACGAATAGCGTCGGGAAAAAGTGTACGAGAGGGACCCGTGAATTTTTACGTCCGAATAGCGTTGGGAAAAGCGTACGAGAGGGAGTTGGAAATTTGTACGTGCAAATCATAAAACACAAGTCCGAGCGCGCAAGTACGATCCATACCGCCCGTCCAAATACACAACCGCATGTAAAAGGCCCCGTACGGAGCGAACGCTGTAGCACACATGTACACGGGTAAACTTGTGCCCGGATGCGAGACGTACAGCCCCCCCTCACCCCGCATAGGTCAGCACCGTACCCCTGTATGTCAGCACCGTACCCCCCGCACCGTACCCCAACACTGTAGCCCAGCCTCCCACACCCGTACGCACTGTACAACAACACCGTAGCCCAGCGCCGCACCCGTACGCACTGTACCCCAAACCCGTAGCCCAGCCCCGCACCCGTACACCCCGTACCCCAACACCGTAGGCCAGCCCCGCACCTGTACGCACCGTACCCCAACACCGTAGCACAGCACCGCACCTGTACGCACCGTAGCCCAACACCATAGCACAGCACCGCACCTGTACGCACCGTACCTCAACACCGTAGCCCAGCACCGCAACTGTACGCACCGTACCCCAACTCCGTAGCACAGCCCTGCACCTGTACGCACCTTACCCCAACACCGTAGGCCAGCCCCCACCTGTACGCACCATACCCCAACACCGTAGCACAGCACCCTCATCCAGCATCGCGTATGGACGGACCGTACCTACGCGAAAAAAGCACGTAGAGGACCAGGACACTGTAAAACAGCACAAGGAGGGTCAATTCGACTCGCACAACACCACAAAACACGTCTACATGACAAAATACATCTCAATGACTGACCTGGCACATCCAAACAGGCAAACAGAGGCCCTAAACCACAAACACCTCTTATAACACACCCACAACAAATTCAAACCCAGCCACACCCACTAAAGGACCAATAAAAAGGGCCCACACACACAACCCATGAGCCTTTGCAACAGACCCACTGCTGCCAGACCCCACAGACAAACAACTGCACCTTACTTACACCTCAACTACACCTTAACTCACACACCTTCACACAACCTCCTTCACAAACACCCCCTCTTCACATTCACACACACACCGTCACATTCACACCCACACACCCACAACCATCCACACCCACACCCTACACCATGCCCACAGACAAGAATCCAAAGTTCACAAGTGCGGAGCTGGACCTCCTTGTCAACGAAGTCATCAGAGTCGAGCCACAGCTCTTTGGAACATTGGTCAGACAGACCAGCATAGCCCAAAAAACGAGCCTGTGGCAGAGGATCGTCGATAAGGTGAATGCAGTTGCGCCCATCCGAAGGACCAGGCATGAATGCCAATCCAGGTGGTACGATCTGCGCAGGGCAGTCAAGAGGAAAATGAACGAGGAATACGCCCAGAGTATTATCACTGGAGGTGGGCTGCCCCGCAGACCCGTACATTACCATCCCTGGGAGGAGAAGGTGATGGCCACGCTTCCGCCGGTGGGAGTACACGGAGTCGAAGGAGTCGCAGAGCCTGGTGAGTACACTAACAACTCACGTAACATGGGGGGAATGGCATCCACACCACAAACACACCAAATGCACGCAACTTACCCCATGCCCTCACCGCACACAACCACACTCAAGAACCACGCTCATGCCAGTAACGCATCCATGCTCCATTCACAAATAAAGGCAATGCCATGTCCCAGGCCACAACAACCACAAACCCAAGACTGGATGTCCGGGATGCTGGGAGGGTGGGCCTCACACAACACATTGTGCAACTCAGAAGCAGACACCAATGCCCACAGCCCATATGGCCTAGGTACATACCCATGCACCATGCCCAATGCACAGGGACTGGCAAAGTACTGACAAGGTAGCTGACACTTGGCCCTGCTGTAGGCAGCACAAGGCCCTCCTGTGACCACTGTACACTCAAACAACAACTCCATGACCTCACATACCTAGCATAGGAACTCACACGCACTGTCATGCCAGCATGCACCATGAGGGGACAGACACATCACCTGGGAGACCCAATGACAAATCACACTACACCCAACAGCAGGCCCGGTCACACACCCCCCTCACACAAGCACACACCCCCAGGGCAGGCAACGGATTCACCAAGTCTCACAATGGACATGTGACACAACAAGACCAATCCATAGCCAAATAAACATCCGAGCCGAATATCGACTGGGCAAACACTCAGGAGCACATGCCAATCTGTCCCCCGCAACATACCCATCCACAAGTGTGCATTGAGAGGAATGCTAGGCACATCCAACCACCTGGAGGAACTGTCACTACTTGAATATGCATGAAACATGGATGTGCCATGAAACAGCATTAACACTGTTTCTCTCTCACACACAGGGCAACGTCATCGCCCTCCCCCCAACAATGGGGGGGAACATTCACAGTCCCAGGCTCAGCGTGAAGATGATCCCACCGGCAGCTACGACTCTCACCACTCCGTGGATGACCCCGACCAACCTGGCCCCTCTGGTGCCCAAGCCCCTGCAGCACCTGCATCAGGTACATCTGTGCCAACCACCACCCCCATTCCTGCCACATCCCAGGAGACACCCAGGAGCCCTACTCGCACTGAACAACACAGCCAGTCTGACCAGGAGGGACAAGGTACTCCGGGCACCCAGGAGGAGGCAGACAACACCACTAATGCCATCCCTCAGGGGTCCCGTAGACCTGATGTGCACACAACGGCAGGCCAGGGTCGTGTGGGCAGGGGTGGTGGGAGTGGAGGCAGGCAGAGGCGAGAACCTGACTAGCCAGCTGAGGGAACCGGTATGGCACACATACGCCACATCCTGGACACATACCGGCGTGACACCAGGGGCATCAGCCAGGTAGTGTCGAGCCTCACAGACATCAAGGGGACCCTCGACGAGATGAAGAATCTGCAGGCCGAGCAACATGCCAGTCAACAACGACACCAAGGACGGATGGAGGCAAGACTGGCTGAGCTCCTGGCGGTGCAAACGGACATGAGCCGTTCACTCCGTCGGATCGCCGACAACATGGGCAACCCTCCCTGTGACACCAGGCGAAGACCACCACCAGCCACAGGGAGGGAGGAGGAGGAGGATTCGTCCGACTGAGCATCACAGACATCGTCAAGGACTGCATCTGAGGGTCCCCCCAGGAAGGTGGGTCGTCCACGGAAAAGACCGTGAGAGGCAGCGGACCATCCATATCTCACAGGTCACCTGGCCTGGCCCTCTGGCGCAACAGCAGCACCCCACCCAATGACATTCCCTGCCACATGGACTTGCTGGTCACAGTCTGACCAATGATGACCAACACTGTGGTCTGGACTCTGATGACTCCAACTGACAAGGATGCCATCTCCCCCTGTGAACTTTGGATTCTATGCACCCGGTAGAGCACCTTTGTACATCTACCACAAGACTCACCCCCCCAAAAATAAATTATTTTTCTGTCATGAGATGTTGCTGTCATTTGGCATTAGTCCACAACATATGTGCGTGTAACTGTCTAACTATGCCTGAGTGTTGAACTAACTCCACCCATCCATACCCTGGGATCTGAGTCTGGACACACATGGGTCACAAGTTATCATTCAATGCAGACATGGAGCACAATACTCACCTGTGATGGCCTCAAGCTGCTGAGGGGGGGCTTGCTAAACTGTGCGGACACACCTTTTTGGAAGAGTGACATTTAGGCGGAGAGGTCATGCCTCATGTGGAGGTTCCCTGGGAGGGAGTCCCAGGTATGTGTTCCCAGGTGGTAGAACTATGTCCTGCATGCTGGAGTACAGTGGATCTGAACAATGGTGGACAGGTCAAGGTTGGATGCATGGAGATGGCACTACGGGCTCTCGGATGACAGTGGTACAAGGTTGGTCATGGGTCAGTGTTGTGGCCTGCCTCCTGAGTGTGGGTGAGGAGTCTGAAGGTCATCCTGCAGCACACAGTGATCCGTTGCAGCTATCTCTGCTGGACGGTGATGTGGCTGGGGCACGGGATGTTGCAGCTCAGGTGTGCAGATGCAGCCTGGATGTGGACAAGTGTCCCAGGAGTTAGGATGTGGCTGCTCCATAGAGGGCAGGGCATAATTTGACATGGATGTTGTCGTGGACCTGGGGGATGGTCCGTCTTTCCTTGGAGTGGATCTATCTGGGGATCATGTGCATAATGCAGAGGGTGTTGCAGTGTGAGGTAGAGATGCTGGTGATTAGCAGGGCAAATGTGAGCAAGCAATCCATGATGCACAACATCCTGTGTGCGTGGACACTGGGTGCCTGTGCGGGGATTCTGCGGGTGGGACACAAGCAGTTGACCCAGCTGTAAGGGGACAATCCTCAGATGTTGACCTCAGTCCTGTACAAGTCCAGCCTCAGATGGCTGCAGTTCTGCCATTTATCTATGGATCTCATGCAATCCTGAATATTGGAACAGGAAATGTCTGCGTCCTTGGTTATGGTGAGGACCGCCTGGCTTGCAATGGCATACGAGTTGATGATGAGGTTGTGTGCGCATGTGATGGTGGAGAGGGGGGTCCTGGACACATTGTAGAATGACACGCTGAGAGATGATACCTGTGCCATGTGCCTCACGACGACAGCATACTACATGCAGAAGCCTTGAGTCCCACTCCCATGGCCTTGCAGGGGTACAGAGCCAGTGGGGAGTAGGAGGGACATGACCTGGTGGGTGTGACAGGGCCTGGAAGGCATGGCAGCGCTGTGTAGACAGTCGGAGTTGCACACTCATCATGCAAAGGTGTTGTGTGTGCGCTCAGTGTATGCCTGAGAGCAGGCGGGAGATGTGTGGATGGACCTTGCTTGGAGGGTGGCTGCAACATCAGACTGTAGTGTGAAGTGGGTCATGCAAGGACCTGAGGGTCGTGCAATGTGCACATTGCATGTGCAGACGGTCCAGCCTTTGGCACCGCGTGGCCGCAACTGTGGCACAGACAAGCTGATGACAGCCAAATGAATGGGTTGAGGGCGGAAGGGAGGAGCATCTTTGATGTGTGTGTTGCCAAATCTGGAAACTACGTTTGCCCTTGCTGCAGTGGCTGCAACAGCAGGCGGCATGTCCTGGGAACTATGCCACAATATCCACACAAAGACTAGGATGTCAGAAAGGACCACTGCAACAGGTGTATGCCCAGGAAGGAGTAACCGGTTTTCAATGGCACACCCAGAGACAAAGGATGCACCATCACCAAAGATGACTGACACCGGATCATGAAACTGAAGGCCCAGCTGCACACAGGAAACACACCCCAGAAGGTGTTGACGGCCCGTTGTGGGGAGCAACATGCCAAACCACATACACAGCCATGGACATCATGCACAATAGAGAATTAAATACATGAAGAACAGCATGCAGGTTGCTAATCTACACATAGACTCATATGCACAATCCTTGACAACCATGCCAGAGATGCCGCATGCACAGTGGCAAGAGACCTGCATTGACAGCGATGAGGCACCTTGGAGGCTGAGGGACCCCTTTATTACTCAGGATCACACCTATGCAAATTCATCAATATAAACTGACTCACAGGTCTATTGGATTAACATGTGGGACCTACACTGGACACCCCCTTTGCACCACAGATGCTGTAAATCCATAGTACTGGCACACAAGTGAAGGGGGTGACCCAAACATCCCCTGCTGCACACGGAGAGGCTGCAATTCCCCATTGAGCCTCTCATGGGGATGTCCCGCAATATGTCCACCCGTAGCCTCCCGTATGTTTCCGAGGGAAGTTGTACACACATTGATGCCTTCATCAAATTCCACTATCCCATTACAGATGACTGTCACGAAGTGTGACTATCAATTCAAGTGAGTCATGCTACATGTCATGTGCCCCATGTTGAGTCCACATGTATGCATAGTAACAAAACCTGCACAGGAGCAGTGCCCACACATTCCAGCCAACTACCACACCCAAAATGCCTTGCTGTAACCCTTACCCAAAGGAGACTTTTCACCATGTCCGTGCATGTAACGCTGATTCAGCACACGTTGCAATACACATGAGGATTAGCAGGAGCACAACGATGCCACGAGCAGACAGGATGCGTAACTACCTGGGGATGAGAGACACACAAGAAGTCAGGAAAAACATAGTCATCCGCATGCATGGTCATGTACTCCAAATGACTAAGGTTGACACCATGCTAGTTGTCAAATCTGTGTGTCAGCTGAAATGTGTGGAATGACATCAGCACTTGAGTGACACATCAGAACACACCTCAAAGTCACTTAGCATACAGTCAGCTGGACACACACATTGCAACACATGCCACACAAGGCTCCAAGCGTGCACACTCAGACCCAGGGACTCACCATCATGAGAAGAAGTTGCGTATGAGCTGACTCCGGATGTCCTCCTCTGTCCTTTGTATATAGGCGCTGCCCCACCCCCTGTGGTGGAGTCGTCCGTCCCTGCACCCCCAACACCTGCCCTACCCCCTCCTGTCCCTGCGGTGCCTGGTCCTTCCCCACATGATGCCCCCACCCCAGTCGATCAACCAGAGGTATCAGATGTGCAGGCAAGCTAGGGGAGACGTGTGGCCATGTGTCCCCCCCCCCCAGGACTTCGTATCTGGACTTGCCTATGGGCTTTGTATATAGACTGTCCTTTTCTACTTTTTGTTTTCATGCTGAATAAAGCATTTTGTTTTCCCTTTGCACACAATTGCTTTTCAGGTATATATGTTGGTTCTGATGCTCCATGAGCTGGGGTGGTGATCATGTGTTGGGTATCTGGGAAATGTAGTAGTCCGCTGCTCATCCTCCACGGGTGGATGGTCCTGCTCATCGGGATCCAGGATGAGTAGCACAGCTTTCTCCACTGCCATGTTGTGCAGGATGCAGCACACGAGGAAGATTTTGCAGACCTTCACCGGTGCATATGGGAGGGACCCGCCTGTCTTGTGGAGGCACCGGAATCGGCTCTTAAGGAGGCCAAACGTCCTCTCAATCACTCGCCTGGTCTGCCCATGGGCGTTGTTGTAACGGTGATCTGCAGCTGTTCTGGGGTTGCGGAGAGGCGTCACCAGCCATGGCATGTTGGGATAGCCAGAGTCCCCTACATGGAAGGCAAGGCAGATATAAGTCAGCCAGAACCCATGAGAGGGCACTTGCCTGCACAACCTTTGATTCGACAACACTGCTGCTGCTTGTGATTCCTCTGGCACCATGTCAAGGACTGTGGAGAGGGCCCAGCCATTTACCCAGGAGGAGAATGAGGCGTTGCTGGACGTCATCCTCCCACAGTACCCCAGCCTGTATGGTAGACCAGGGGAGCAGGTGAGTGCTGAATTAGCTACCTTTGACTGTGCCCCTTTTTTGTGACTGCAACTTCTGTCATTGTGTCCAGGTGTGACAGACATGCAATGTTGTTTAGAGTGGGTCACAGGGGGTGGGGGGTATGGCTTATATCTGTCATGCAGTGCATGATGTGGTTCATGTATGCACTCCTCACTTACTGTGACATTCACTGCATGGTGCATGCTGCATGGCACATTCAGCATAGCTAATCCTCCTGGCCCTTCTTGTTCTATAGTACTGATGTCGTACTTTAATATTCGGGACCGCGTAGGGGACAGGGCCCTACCCCTGTCTATCTTGGTATTAGCAAACCGCAAATGGTAAATGCGGCATGTACGAGTGCTTTATATATCGTTTTAGCTATGAATGCACTGTGTACACGTTATTCTGCTTCACTACGCGGGTTCCATTTTGGAAGCAGTGGCCATCTTGTCATTGCCCTCACATAGGCTATAATGGAGCAAATACGGGCCTCACAGTACACGGGCTTTCCCTCTGACTTCTCTGTGACCTGGGCAGCTGGCTCTGCTGCCCCAGTTCAAACCGGTCTCACGAGCTCCCCTTCCTCCTTCCACCTGTGATTAGCATCAGGGCTTGACCCGTCATAAAACCCTTTCATTCTATACAATCCCCCGGCTAATCTCTTCCACACCTGCTTGTTCCTGCTTTATGACTTGTTTCCCAAAACAGGAGATGCTCATGTTTATTGGGGGGTCTGTTTACATCTGATGTGGGATCTGAACCTTACTGTGTAAATCATTGTGGGCTGGCCGAACTGGAATGTGGGATGGTCATCATGACTCTGCCTTTTCTTTGTAATGTACACTCATATATGGCCGTATCATAAAACCTAGGAATGTATGCTTGAGGCCAGAAAAGGCCTATTTAAAGTGAAGTCCGTTTCCATGATTATCAGCAGTCTCCTGAGAACATACACGCTGTTGTACTTCTAGGATACCTGTCATTGGTCTGCAGCCAATAAACGAATCTTTGACTTCACCCAGAAGACTCTGTGTTTCTGTAGGTCTGGAACAGGGTGAACCCAGAAGTCATAGGGTGTGTGCCCCTGCACCGCTGGGTCTAAAATACCCAGTACTTCAGTTTGGCGCCCAACTCGGGACGATTTCAGCGGTACCAGTCCAAGCCAGAGGTTCGTGAGGAGCTTCGTGTGGAAATTCCGGAGGAAGGCCGCCACTTCATCGACCCCTGCATGTCGACGTGGTCCGAAAGTCTTTTCTGCGAGGTTCTCCGCGTACCGACGGCTACGAAGGACTGCTGCCCTGATTAATCGACCTGTTTTGGACCCTTGACGAATTTGAGAGAGCGAAACAATCGAGAGAGTCTTCTGGTGACGCCATCGATCAGCAATATTCAGTTAAGTATAAGTGGAGCGTCTCCCATTTGTTTTTGGTATCCTTCGGGATCGTTTTATTTGGTAATTTGATACTTTGGAGTTTGCAAACGCCAAAACCAGAGGACTCGTGTATTCACGAGAATATCGTAATCGATAATCCTTTGACGTTTGGATCTAGACTAGTGAGCAAAGATGCCTGGTTCTGGACTATTTGGTAGATTATTCTGTTTGGGTTGTGGAAAAGATTTCCAGCTAGAGGAATCATGTCCGGTTCCTCCGGTTGGAACTCCAACTTATGAGCTCTATGTAAAACATGGCGTAGGCCCCATTGCATATAACGAAGTGTGGATCCACTACACCAGGAAAGATGGTGTTTTAAAATGGCCCCAAAATGGTAGTTTCAATACCGATATTTTAGATAATTTGGAAATTAAATTGTTTAAGAAGAAAGCCCGGCCGGCGATGTTTGACTCTTTCCGCTTATGGCGAAAGGAAGCCAAACAAAAGGAAATTAAGTTAGCGAAAAAGAATAAGAGAGAGAAAGGTATGACAGTAATGCAAGCAGCTGTACAATTTAAAGACAATGAAGAGGAGCAGATGAGTGAGCAATTGCATAGGCAGCGCAAGTTAGGGATTGACAAATGTTACCCAGCTTTACCACATTCTAAGCAGAATGAGTCAGAAGAAAAAGAGAAAGATTCCTTGATGTCACATTTGTTGAGTTCGCCACCCCCGTATGCTCAAAATGCCACGGCGCCTCCCCAGCTTGTAAATATGCCACCTCCAGTGAATATACTGCAAGCCTTGCCGCAACCGCCAGTTGCTTTGCAGCCGGTTCCTATCCCTGTAGCGCAGCCCTCTCAAGGACCGCCAGTTGTGCTTCCAACTGCCCCCGCACTTCCTGCGACTTTGCTTAATACAGCAGCTGCCTCCCCTGACACTCTTCCTTCCACCACTCCAGTACCTGTCTCTACATCCTCTTTTCTTCCCTCTGTTTTTCCCCCTGTTCTCGCCTCAGCTTCTCCTTCAGCGCGACAGCGCTTAGCTAATGTGGTTACTACATTAATGTCTCCTCTCTTTGAGTCATCTGGTGCGACTCCTGGTTTACAGCGTAAGCAATTGCGTAGCCAGTTGCCTAACCCCGATGAGAAAAAGGTAATAGATAACATGGCGCGTAGATGGATTGTTTTCCCTTCACTGTATAATGTGGAATCAGTTGTCAACGTTTTCCATCAGTGGGATGCCCCAAAACAGAGATATGTGTTCGAGAAAATGTGCGAAATTCTCTGTGAAGAATTGGAGGATAGTGGTAAAAATCCGAACCCGCAGGAATTGTGTAGAGTGAGGTTCGATTTTGGAACTGGTATAATTGTGGACCGCGGGGTAGATAAAGCAGTTGCGGTTGTATTGTCCTTTAGGAATGATGATTGCCAACAGTCATTGTTTGAACAAGATGTCCTTGTGGGGAAAAAGGTAAAAGCGCGACAATACCCTATGAGAGAAGTTCCCCCGGTATGGAAGGAAGCGGTTGCAGCTGCCGGTGGTAACCCCGCTGTGGCAGCGCATTTCCAGCGTGTTTGGGTGCATGTTCCATGGAAACGCTCTGAGGTGTTAGCGCTTAAGCAGTCCTTGCCTGATCCCCGTAAAAACCCATCAGGTTATTATAAAGAGTTGTCACAGACGGCAGGGTCATGCATTATGAATCTGGCCGACATAGACATGTTGTTTGGTAATGTTGTTCCACAGCCTCTATGGGGGTCAATTCGTAATGTAGATCACAATGCAGAACTAGGGGATACATGGGCTAACATTGTTGCTGCTGATGCTAGACAAACTGGTGGTGCGAAACCAGAACCTTTAGTAGCTGAACTGCCTGGTAGAATCATCACGTATATGAAGACAATAATGCCTGCGATGCATGTAAATTGGGACAAGTTATCTGCATGCAAGCAGAAGAAAGATGAGACAGTATCAGACTTCTTTACTAGGTTTGAAGAAACGTTTATTGATCACAGTGGGCAGGATATGAGTACTGAGGGTGGCCAACGGCTGTTTGTGGATAAGTTTGTGCAGAATCTACTTCCTGACCTGTGTAAAAAGTTAAAAGATTCAGAAAGTTCTTGGGCTGTTTCTTCTTCAGCGCAAATACTGGCTACTGCACAGTATTATGAAAATAGAGATAAGGACGAGAAAGATAGAACAGAAAAGAAAACGAAGGAACTAAAGACAAAGGTTCTTTTACAGCAGGCCTATCCGCCACGTGGAGGTCAGAATAATTATAGGCAACCCCAAGGTGTCTATCACCAACCCCAACAGTTTCAGAACAATCAGCAAATGAATGGGTATTACCAACCACGTGTCCCTGTAGGTCCCAACCAATGTTCGTACTGCAAAGAGGAAGGTCATTTTAAATACAGTTGCCCTAAATTGATGCAGCGGAACGGTAATATGTATGGCGCCAGAGGAAGGGGTGGTCAGCAAGCTCCTAGAGGCAGAGGGCGTGGAAGTGTTCCCCAGAACGCGCGTCCTCTGCCGCCTCAAAGTACCATCAATAATAGCTTTGATCAGCAAGCTAACGCGATTAGTAATACGGCCCAGTATTATAATAATGATTATTATGCAGAGGACGGTGATGCAGAAAATAATGATTACTAGGACAGCCATAGACAGAGAGAGGGAGTTGTTTCAGTGCCAGTGGATCAGAGTGGACCGTATGTTGAGGTGACTACAGCAAATGTAACGGAGCCTTTTCTGCTAGACACTGGTGCTGCAAAGAGTTCAATCATGCATTCAAAACTCCCTGGCGCACCTTTGTCTGGCGATATAAATGTTTCGGTAGGTTTTTCTGGCGCCCCAGTTAGGAACCCGATTTCTAGTCCCATGTCACTTTCTGATGGACCTTGCGAGCTGAAAGCACCCCTGATTCTGACAACAGGTTGTGGTGAGAATTTGCTGGGATTAGATTTGTTGAAAAGATTGCATGCTACACTGTATTGTTCTCCTTCAGGAGTACAACTTACATTAGGCAGGAAAGTGATTTCCCCAATGTACTTGTCTAAAAATACAATGCCACCTGAATTGTCATCCCTTCCGGATGCCCTTTGGGCTACTGGTCCCAATGATGTGGGCCTCTTGGAGATACCGCCATATGTGGTGACTTTAAAGGCTAATGTCAGACTGCCACGTATTCCCCAGTACAAGATCTCTAATGAAGGGCAGAAAGCATTGTTAGACATTGTCAGCGACTTGATTAATAAAGGTGTGATTGAAGAGACAAGAGGCAACGTTTGCAATAGTCCGATTTTACCTGTCTTAAAACGAACGGATCCTTCACAGCCACCTGTTTACAGATTTGTGATCGATCTTAGAGAGGTTAATAAGATTGTTGTGCCACAGTTTCCGGTTGTCCCCGATATAACTGCCTTGTTAACGATGATTCCAGCCTCTGCTGCATGGTTTTCAGTGATCGATCTAAAGAATGCTTTCTTTAGTATCCCAATTGCAGAAGAGAGCAGGGATATTTTTGGTTTTAGTCTGGGAGGCCGAAGCTTCCGCTTCAAACGCGCTCCCCAGGGCTACTGTGAGAGTCCATCCATATACAGTCAGGCTTTGAAAGCGCAGCTTGATGCACTTGTTTTACCTAGTGGCGCTATCCTGATTCAGTACGTGGACGATTTACTGATCGCTGCGGATACTGAGAAGATTTGTAAAGAAGCCACATTGTCACTGTTGCGCCATTTATCCGCTTTTCATCACAAGGTGTCTCTCTCCAAGCTGCAATATTGTCGACAAGAAGTGACCTACTTAGGTCATCTCTTATCGAAGGAGGGAAGGAAACTGACCCCAGAAAGAATTCAAGCCATTGCACAGTTGAGTGTGCCAAAGACACAGAGAGAAGTGCGTGCTTTCTTGGGCATCACTTCATACTGTAGGCATTGGATCCCTAGTTTTTCTTTATTGGCAAAACCTTTAGTAGCCTTAACATGCAAAGACACACCGAATCCTATCCCATGGTCTGAAGAGTGCCAGAAAAGTTTTGTGGAATTGCGTAATGCATTATGTTCAGCACCTGTGTTGGGTACCCCTGACTACAGTAAGCCTTTTACATTGTATGTTCACGAGAAAGATGGATGTGCGTTGTCAGTGTTAACACAGCCTTTTGGCGACAGACCGCGCCCATGCGCATATTTTTCATCAACCTTGGACCCTGTAGCGAGGGCATTGCCAAGCTGTCTGAGAGCGACAGCTGCTGCAGCGATGTCTATCCGACAATCTGCTGGTTTGGTAATGGACAATAAATTGATTGTTATGGTTCCACACGCTGTAGACACATTATTAAATAGGACCAAGACACAACACTTGACTAGTGCGCGATTATCAGGTTATGAACTTACACTGTTAGCAAATCACATACACATAAAAAGATGCAATACGCTGAATCCAGCCACATTGTTGCCAATTCCAGCAGACTCAGATGAGATTGAGCAACATGACTGTCTGTTCAGAACAGAAGAAGAGACGAAAGGGAGAGTAGATCTAAAAGATACTCCCCTGACTGAGTGTGATGGCACTTTATGGGTAGATGGTTCATGTTTTAAGCTCCCTAATGGTGACACGACTGCTGCATATGCTATCACGACTTTGCACACGGTCGTGGAAACTGCACGAGTGCCACATAATTCGGCCCAAGCAGCAGAATTAATCGCCCTCACGAGAGCATGTGTGTTGTCTGAAGGAATGAGAGTGAATATATACACAGATAGCCAGTACGCCTTTGGCGTGGCTCATAATTTTGGGCGATTGTGGAAGGAGCGTGGGTTCCTGACGTCGCATGGAGCTAAAATTCAGAATGGCAAGTTGGTGAATGATCTCCTTGAGTCACTGACCCTACCGTTGCAAGTTGCGATCATGAAATGCAGTGCGCACAGGAAAGTCACAGATGATGTTGGACGTGGGAATGCGTTTGCTGATGAGACCGCGAAAGAAACAGCACAGAATGTGAAGACTAGAATGTATGTTGCAGGCCCCGCAAGATGGGTTAATGATGTGGGAATGTGTGAGAACACAATAGAGAGTGTGAAGTCGCTTCAAGCTGAAGCCACAGAGGAAGAGTTAAGCAAGTGGAGAGAAAGTATGGGTAAGTTGGATGAGAATGGTTGTTGGATTGATCTGACAGAACATAGGCGATGGCTGTTGCCTGATGCATATGTGCTTCCAGTGGTTACTATGGCACATGGAATGGCACATATCAGCACGAAAGGTATATGCAAGTTGTTGGCTCCAGTATGGCAGAATGCTGGGATTCCCAAGTGTGCAGAGAATGTGGTCAAGAATTGCATAGTATGCTTGAAGTACAACCCTGGTAGGGGAACCCCAACTCCAGCTGGTCACTTTGCACCCCCATCATGTCCATTCGAAGTTTTGCAGCTGGACTTTATTCACATGGAAAGATGCAACAACCTGAAATATGTACTGGTGGTTGTTTGTGCTTTCTCAAAATGGATAGAGGCTTATCCTCTGAAAGATAACACTGCCCTATCCACAGCCAAAGCCCTTGTGAAAGAATTTTTCCCTAGGTTTGGGATGCCAAGAATGGTGTGGTGTGATAATGGAAGTGAGTTTGTGGGTAAAGTGATGAAGAATGTATGTGAAGGGCTAGGGATAAAGCAGAAGTTCCACGCTGCAAATCACCCCCAATCAGCTGGATTAGTAGAACGCTACAATGGAGCCTTAAAGCTCAAGCTGGCTAAAATCCAGGCGAGCACCGGTCTTAAATGGCCTGACGCTCTGCCTTTAGCACTCCTGTCCACCAGAATGACCATACACTCACGAGTGGGGCTTAGCCCTTACGAGGTTGTCTTTGGCCGTCCGGCCAATGTATGGGGTGTACCGAGGCCCATGAAGTTCAGTGAGATAGAGCATCCAGTACTGCTCGATTACCTGTATGATTTGACTGTTAAACTGCGTGTTTTGCACCAACAGGTACATGATACTCTTCCCCAAGCTTCTGAACCTCCTGGACACCCTATCAACCCTGGTACGTGGGTGCTAGTCCGAAATTTCCGGCGCAAGAGCAACGACGAGCCTCGCTGGATCGGCCCTCATCTTGTTCTTCTTTCAACAAGATCAGCAGTGCGAGTGAAAGGAAAGAAGCACTGGATCCATGGTACCCACTGCAAAGTAGTCCCCTTGCCTCTGCCATATGACCAGTGGGTCAAGGAGGGTATCGCCGACTCTGAGACAGACACTGTACCTCGTTTTGTACCATTCAGTGACGCACGCATAAAAGACACAGTTTCAGACCAAGAGAGTGACAATATTCTGCAGGAAGCTGTGCCACCATCAAATCGATTGGACACCACTGAGCCTGAACTTTTGTTTCAAGACCAAACAGCACCTGGCCGCCTCCGCTATAATTTGAGACCTAGGCCCATGGACAAATAACGATTTCCTTACTATTTCCTTTTTGACATTTTTTGCTCTCCCATCTGAAGGACTTTCTTGATTTTTTGTTTTTTGAACCACCATCCGGGTTCTGCCGCAGGGTCGCGGTGCCAAGACTTTGGGGTACAGGCCGAAGACGCTAGGTCAACGGTTCTGGTTGGTCTAGGGCGTTTCCCTGGACTGACAGGCGTACTCCTTAGCAGAAGAAACTCATCCACCGCGAGCGGCCCGAGTAGAGGATGGAGTTTTTTAAGATGGAGAGACCAATTGAGGAAATGAACTTTAACGCAAGGATGTGTAGAATTGTAAAAAGTAAATGTTTTGTCTTTTTGTGCCTTTTTACACTGTGTAGTATCACAATGTTTATTGTAGGATTTGTGTTCTTCTCCGCTCAAAAGCCCATTGAACCCACTGAACAGCCTATACCTCTTTCTACTGCCTCCTCTCACTCTTTTCACCCTTTGCCTGAGCACGAACAGACCAGACGATCAGAGTTCGTAAATAACTCGTTTATCCAACTCTTACACCAGCACCAACTGGTAATGAATACGACCAATTGCTGGGTGTGTGGGTTAATGCCCCATACCATTAACAAGGGTATTCCCTACCTGGTGCTGCCGTATAGTTACAATGGATCGTCATGGGCATTCCAGACCATGTTTCTCTATGCTCTAGATACATACTCCCCTCGCCAACCGCGTTCCATCAGACCTATCACCAATAATAAGGCTTTGATGAAAGGAGTTGCCGATATGAGTAGGGATATCGATGCCTACTCATCCATTCCCAAAGAAGAGTTGAGACCTTATGTAGGATGGAACGCGACGGGGTATAGTATTAGTCTGGGTGAAAGACAGCGAAAAATCTCATCTCCAATCTGGGTCGTACCCCACATGGGTCGGTTCTGCTTACAGGGTAATGGTCAGAATCCTAGAGCTCAACTGGGAAGAAGTGACTGTACTGAAACGTACACCTTCCCGTCACAGTTTTCCCCTGCGTTTTTGGCTGCCAAGGGCACATATTTCATCTGTAATGACCGAGTATATACATGGCTGCCCCCTGATTTCTCGGGCACATGTTATATTGCGAACTTGCTACCGCCGACATTTACTGCTGCCTCTGACTATCACAAGACCAGAGTTGTGAGAGGTGTGATTAGTAAGGAGGATACTGCCGGTCATGAAGCAGGAGACTTCTTCTTGGGTTTCCTGCCGTTTTGGGGACCTATGGTCAATAGTAGGAACCTGAGACAGCTGACTCGTGTGGTTGAATCCACTGTCAATGTAACGGCTGGTGCCCTTAGTAATCTGACAGCTGAGCTCCAAGCGGATCGCCTTATGACTCTGCAGAACCGCATGGTTCTAGACGTTATTCTTGCAGACCGCGGTGGGGTATGCAAGGTCATCCAATCCAGTTGCTGCATTTTCATACCAGATAATGCTCCAACAGTGTATCAAGCCATCTCCAAACTCCATAAAATATCTGAATCCATACACGTGGATAAGGGAGATTGGTCACTGGTGGGGTGGTTCTGGGAATTGATATCTGCCTGGGGTTGGAAAGTTCTGATGGTCATTGGAATGATCTTAGCCATTCTTTTCCTGTTCTGTCTGTGCATACAGTGTGCTCCTGCGATATGTGGTCTCTGTGCTACCTTATGTATAAGGAAACCCGTATCGAGGGACGAACTAAGTAATAGGATGATGCTACAGCAACATCTCCATGACTTTGTGAACATTGACCTGGACTCGGATTAAGATGAGTATAGTGATTGCCTATGTAAGGGCAAAAGGAGGGTCTGTCGTACTTTAATATTCGGGACCGCGTAGGGGACAGGGCCCTACCCCTGTCTATCTTGGTATTAGCAAACCGCAAATGGTAAATGCGGCATGTACGAGTGCTTTATATATCGTTTTAGCTATGAATGCACTGTGTACACGTAATTCTGCTTCACTACGCGGGTTCCATTTTGGAAGCAGTGGCCATCTTGTCATTGCCCTCACATAGGCTATAATGGAGCAAATACGGGCCTCACAGTACACGGGCTTTCCCTCTGACTTCTCTGTGACCTGGGCAGCTGGCTCTGCTGCCCCAGGTCAAACCGGTCTCACGAGCTCCCCTTCCTCCTTCCACCTGTGATTAGCATCAGGGCTTGACCCGTCATAAAACCCTTTCATTCTATACAATCCCCCGGCTAATCTCTTCCACACCTGCTTGTTCCTGCTTTATGACTTGTTTCCCAAAACAGGAGATGCTCATGTTTATTGGGGGGTCTGTTTACATCTGATGTGGGATCTGAACCTTACTGTGTAAATCATTGTGGGCTGGCCGAACTGGAATGTGGGATGGTCATCATTACTCTGCCTTTTCTTTGTAATGTACACTCATATATGGCCTTATCATAAAACCTAGGAATGTATGCTTGAGGCCAGAAAAGGCCTATTTAAAGTGAAGTCCGTTTCCATGATTTTCAGCAGTCTCCTGAGAACATACACGCTGTTGTACTTCTAGGATACCTGTCATTGGTCTGCAGCCAATAAACGAATCTTTGACTTCACCCAGAAGACTCTGTGTTTCTGTAGGTCTGGAACAGGGTGAACCCAGAAGTCATAGGGTGTGTGCCCCTGCACCGCTGGGTCTAAAATACCCAGTACTTCACTGAGGTGAATCAGTGTTCCCCCCGCGTGACAGGTGACTGTACCCACATATGTGTGTGAGTTGAGTGGAGCTGTGGTGAGAGTGTCTAAATGATCTGGACATTGATGTGTGTGAATGTTCCTTGTCATGTGGGTGAGTGTCTTTGTGGAGTGTTGCACCACAGCTGCATGGAGGAGGCAACAGCTCCACCCATCTGATGTGAGAAGTGATCCGTGCTGTGTGTCTGACTTGCTGGGCTAGCCCCACGCCTTTGACACCCCCCAGGCAAGTGGCACATGAGGTTTGTATCCGCTGTTGCCACTTGCAGGTGAATGATCTGTGCCTGTGTGTGTCTGTGTAGTCTGCTGATGCTGGGTCAGTGGCCTGGGGCATGTGACTGCTTGGAGGTGCTGGCCATCAGCTTTATGTTGCTTGTGATGTACAGTGTGTGCCATGATCAGGGAGTGTGTTGCACCCCTCATGCCACCTGTGTACTTCCAATGCCATGTAGTGCATTGGGCCTTACACAGAGGCGAGGGTCCCTATGACTGAGGTGCTATTCGTTGGCAGCATACTATGCCCTGTGCAACACATCAAAGATGTTCTAATGTGTGTCTTTGTGACATGGAGCAGGTGTAGTGATCTATTCTCACTTTGGCATCCTCACAGGTAACCGCCTACGAGAAGGGGAAGATATGGAAGCGGGCCGTCAGGGCCGTGATGTCCGTGGAGGGTCGCAGTCGGCGCCTGGCACAGGTGAGGAAACGCTGTCAGGACATCTGGTGCTGGACCAGGAGGATCGCCCGGGTCCTGCTGGGGGACTCACCAGAAGGCAAGAACCGCAGGCGCAGGCACCTGACCCACCAAATGAAGCATGTCCTGGCGGTGGTCTTCCCTGACATTGGTAGGCGGTTACGGGAGAAGCAGCAGCAGGAATGGTGTAGGTACATGTGTGTTTGTTGTGTGTCACCAGCTTTTGGATGTGCTCAGTCGCATGGATACACTGCCAGGGTTGATATGTGCTTTGCATATTCTGTTCCCCAAAGTCATCCACTGCTGTTCTTCCTCCTTTCCCCTCCTTGACATGTGTTCCCTGGTCTGTGTGTAATCACTATTGCACATGGTCATCTAGGCTGGCAGTTAATCCAAGTGCACTTTGCTGTCTGCATCATGTGGGGGTGGGTTCGGAGGCATGTGTTGTTACCTTGCCTGTGCCCTGTCCTGTTCAGTCATTTGGGGGTCCATATAAGTTGGCACTCAACATAGGAGTGTGAGTTTTCAAATTAACAGACTTTCAGCATGCATTAACAATGCTGTGGCCTCAGACATGCTGTGCATGAGTGGGAGATATGCATAGTGCCGGGACGGTAGCTCATGTTGCAGTCAGATAATTCCAGGACCATGAGCAGTGTGCCCACTACAGTACCCTAAGACACCCTTGCCTCGGTATCATGTGTGTCATCCAAAACTGTGCCCATTCTCAATGTGTTCAGCATAGTTTTGCCTCTGTGGCATTGTTCCCTGGCCTCATTTGTATTTATCTAAAGTGTGCTACATGTGCCCATTGTACCTGCTGACCCCATTTAGCTTGTGCATCCTCACACTGGCCAGTGCCTGTGTGTCTATGTACAACAATCTGTTGAGGTTCTTTGTCACAAATATGTATTGGCAGCCTCACGAGGTGATGTGGATTACAATTAGGATTTCCTGATGCACTTTTTAGTAAACCCAGGTGGAGAGGTGTCAATTCTTGAACTGTCTAAATCACATTGTCTCAGGTATGGGGTGTTTGTGCGGGCAAGGACTACATGTCCAAACCTTATGTCTCCTTGCCAGGTCTGACCAGTGTGTGATAATTGTCTGGACAGACACTCGATGTGCAGTGGCCCAGGCATGTTGTGCATGGTGTTATGCTTGTGCTTTGCAGCATGTGTCACAAGTTAAATAACATGTTTCCTGCTCATCCATGATTGACACCGGTGTGTGCTCCAGATGCTAAGTCAATTGTGTACAGTTTTGTGCTTCAAAATGGATCTGATAGTATAACTGTTGGTTTTCTGAAGTACTCACAGGTCTATGAGTGTGGGGACCCCTTCAGCATTGGCGTCTGTTATTTGGCATTGGGTGCACCAATACTATTTCGTTCACAGTGACCAGGAGGTGGCATGCCGTCATGGTCTGCCTCTGCTCCACTGTTCACAGACACTAGCTTCTCTGTACAATTGGATATCCAGTTATTTGCTGTGGTGTCCTGATTTTCTTTATTTCAGGGGGCATGTTGGGTGAACCAACTGGGGAGTGCGGGGCTTACATATGTGCTGGGTATTCTAGATGTTCCTCATGATGCTTTTCATGATATGCACTGTGACCTATTTAGTTTGGACCCATGTGTCAGATGTACACAGGTGACTGATTATTTCCTGTCTCTTCACCTTGCCCACAGCATCATCGGGGGACACCGAGGGAGACACCGGCACGGATGTGGAGGAGGGATCCAGCACCAGTGCCACCACTCCTGGCGAGTCGGCTGCATCAAGTGGCACAGAGGGCGAGAGGAGTGCGGTGGAGGACCTGGGTAGTACCACCAGCGACTACGACGCAGACGGGTCCGAGGCTGAACTCCCTGAGGGGGCGGAGGCTGCTCTAACAGCTGGCAGCAGCACTACGACTGTCACTGCCCCCTCCATTCCCATCACCACCCTCCCAGTTGCTCTGGTCCCTTCTGTCCGTGTAGGGCAACAACGTGTCTCCTTCGTGCCAGGCACCGCACCCCCTGCCCCTGTCTCCCCTGCTGCCCTCACTGCCGAGTCTGTGGACATTCAGCGGCAGTTGCAGGTTGGGCAGACATCGATCCTGACTGTCCTCCATGGCCACATCAGGCTGCTGACACAGATGGTGCCGTACATGGAGGGCATGTCATCAGCGATGTCTGACCAACGGATGTTGCTGAGGTCCATGGACTCGTCACTGACAGCAGCAGTGGGTCTCCTGCAGCGCTTCGTCCCCCCACCTACCCCTGCTCCATCCACACTTCCCACTCCCATTCCTGTCCCAAGCACACACACACCTTCCCAGGCAGGCACCACACCTGACACAGGCAGCACACCGACAGGGAAGGGCAAGTGCACAAGGCCTGACACGCACACTCAGGGGGAAGAAGGAACACCCACTGGGTCTAGGGCACACAGGCAGACACGCAGACACAGTGGGAGTCCGCAGTCCTCACAACCCACTTCCTCCAAAACCACTCCCCTTAGCTCCCCTGCCCAACAGTCAGACAAAGAGACCTTCATGGCTAGTCTGTCCCTCAGCCCCAGTGTGACACCACCCCGCAAGTGGCCAAGGAAGTCCCCGGGCAGGGTAGTTGAGTCCCCCCCCCCTGTCCACCACCTCCCCCAGTAGCGCTGCAACCCATCCCTCTGACCCCCCCCTCCTTGGGACCTGTGGTTCCTTCGGGTGCAGGGGAGACGCTTGAAGACCTTGCGGACGTGTGCAGCGCAATACTGACCTCCACCTTTGGCGCTGCCCCACCCCCTGTGGTGGAGTCGTCCGTCCCTGCACCCCCAACACCTGCCCTACCCCCTCCTGTCCCTGCGGTGCCTGGTCCTTCCCCACATGATGCCCCCACCCCAGTCGATCAACCAGAGGTATCAGATGTGCAGGCAAGCTAGGGGAGACGTGTGGCCATGTGTCCCCCCCCCCAGGACTTCGTATCTGGACTTGCCTATGGGCTTTGTATATAGACTGTCCTTTTCTACTTTTTGTTTTCATGCTGAATAAAGCATTTTGTTTTCCCTTTGCACACAATTGCTTTTCAGGTATATATGTTGGTGCTGATGCTCCATGAGCTGGGGTGGTGATCATGTGTTGGGTATCTGGGAAATGTAGTAGTCCGCTGCTCATGGGGTGGACCCTGGTATCTGGGTGGCATCACAAGGTCTCTGCAATGATTCTTAGGTCGTGTATGCTCTTTGTGTTTGGAGACATTGTCCCAAGGAGTGTTCCTTCCTCTGTGGCACCTGCCTTCTTCCCTGCAGGGATTTGCACCATTGTTGTGCTGACCTGTGTCTACATTCCCTTGGTGGCTGATGGATCCCTTCAACTATGTCCATGCCTGCTCAGCAATGCGTCCGGCTGCATCGTCTGTGCCATCCTAGGTAGTCACTGTACTTGTGTATAGAGTATGTTGCCATGCCTCTGTTGCAGGGATTCTGCTTATACACAGAACTATGCGTAGAACCCCAGGACCTCAGTGAATTGTGGTGTACCAGAAACTCACCTCAGAACCCAGAACCCAGTATCCGGCTAGCATAAGTGTCTCATTCGTTATCCGAGATTTAGCTCGGCAGTCCCAATGAAAAGACAACCCAGAACAAGCGACTCAGTGTACTCTCAGGAATGGTGGGAATCAGAAATACCTGTTCGTATATTATTCTCACATCAGTCCACAACAAGAATAAACAGAGACATGGTGAAAATAAAAAGAGTTTATTTTTATAGACCACGTGTCCTAAGATGCAGTACTTTGGCTAATACAAGCAGACAAATGATTATAATCAAAACCATCAGCATCGTTACAATACCATAGAATATAAAGGGAGTGATCATGTTATAAATGACAGTGGATACTACCACCTTCCCTTAACTAAGAAGCTAATATTATTATTATGCTAATAAAAGGTCTCTTAGGCTTGAACAGGGGACCCCATACCTCAAAGATCAGCTTAGTGAAATCACATCACAGGAGCATCAGAAGTCTTCTCGCAGGAAGGCTCGTCTTCGGTCTGAATATTAAACATGATGTCTGCAATATTAAAAGCACCAAGTTTCAGGTATTCGCAGCTGCCTGTGTGTTATGGCTAAATAGTGGGTCGATCAACCTGGAGTGGAAAACATGCATTGT
The DNA here is from genome assembly GCF_964204655.1 of Triturus cristatus. Classification (NCBI taxonomy): domain Eukaryota; kingdom Metazoa; phylum Chordata; class Amphibia; order Caudata; family Salamandridae; genus Triturus; species Triturus cristatus. Next base: position 71,369,471 of record NC_140583.1, on the reverse strand, counting down.
CTAACGACCCAGACTGTTTGTTACACCATGTACAGACCAAGGTCGCTGCGCAGAGCTCGGGATGGTAACAACAGATTGCTCTCATGTGAGGCAAAGCGCGAGTCAGCAGTTTGTTTAAACAATAACATGTAGATGCAGTGTCGTGCGCAAAAGCAGCAAGATGGCTTTTTAACATCTAACGTGGTTATGCTAACTTAACAATGTATGTACGTATTAAGGGATTCCTTACTACATGCCCCCTTGATCGAAGCACTAACCAGCAGGGAAGAAATGAGAGAACGCAGAGTTCAAATTCGACAGAGCAGAACAAGGCGTATTCAAATTGAAACCAACAATCAGTTCAGAGAAAGTTCGAAGCAAGAAAAACGAAAAGGGAGAAAGAAAAAAAAAACCTCAAAAAGTGAAAGGAAAAAATCGAAAAATGCTGCTTTAGCCAGCAACCCAAAGTCACAGGTAATGTTCAGGACATGGTTGAAAAAACATAACGGATGACTGTTCACTCAATCCATGAACGTGTATGCAGCATACGTAGCAACAGCTTCCAACAGAAAATCGTTGGCACGGCCACTAAAAGTTTCAGCCATCCAGTTAATCAAAGAAAAGGAACATACATGTTCTTCAATAAGCGGAGCCTCTAGCACCATCAGAGGGCAACCGACGTGTTCTTCCAAATAACTCATATCCAGGAAGTCATAGGCAGCCCTTGCGATGTCCCAATTACCCAGGATACCATGCGCCGCACCACAGGCCATAATCCGAACACCAGAACAGGCAAACTCGTGAGACACTAAGGGTCTCATCAGTTGATCATAATCCGGCACCGGAGACACCGTGTTGGTCAAGCACAAATCCAGAGGCCATTCAAAGGGACAATCTAGGCAGTGAAAGACAGGTTGTATGCAGGTAAAGTAGGAATACCGGAAGGATAATCCATACGCCAGGCTCAAAGTCGCCAATGGTAGCGTACCATAATATTCAAGCATCTTGTCACGAAGAAGATGCAGACGGGGCAGGTTGCCGTGAGGCACAGAAAGTGCAGCCATTCCGCAGTATGAAAAGCAAAAGTAGCACACCCGCCACCAGCGCCAGTATCAGCGGGACACCGCCAAACATGCTCGAAAAAAAAGAATGAAAAAATGCCGGAATCACCCCAAAAACAGTTTGGAAGGAGGTCACGAGGCCTGAGCCCACAAGTTTAAAAAAATGAGCCAGGCCAGTTGTTGACGAGGCATTGAAGATTGTTTGGATCAAAGCTCCAAAATGCAGAGGGAGGTCAGTATTCAAAAGCGCCTGCACCTCAGTGCGCGTATTTGCCACGTGAAGGACAAATGTTTCTCGGGAGGAAGTCAATGGCACGCACCTCATTCTGGGACAATAGAGCTCTTATTCTGCTCATCTTGTTGAACTCTGCTTTCAAGGTCGGAATCGAAGGCCAGATGGAAACATCCAGCCGCCCATGCGGGGGTGGAAATAGAACATTATTGCAGCAGACTACTCTCTGCGATGCAGTTACTATATACGGGTTCCCACTAACATCCCGCAGCAAGCTTCATTATTTAAAATTAAATAACTACCGTTTGCAAGCAGCGTGAAAGACGGTGTAATCACTGGCACAGGGACGCCTTTCAGGACGCAGGCCAAATTTGGGGCGTGTACATTGCATGCACCGTGTAACTGAATGTGCCTACATACTACAGAATGATCAGGTGTCGAAGTACACTCCTCACCTTTCAGGTAAACTTCTGTACCGTCTCTTGTACATCTATACGTAAAAGGGAGAGACCAAACCTCATGCAGGAACGCGGTACCCAATTGTTCATATCTACCCAGGGCATAGTGTTTCATGCATGACGTAAACTTAAAAAGCGCGAAAGGGAGCGTGATCAACCCATGTACTAACCACACGGCTGAATTCAATTCCGCCACAGAGAAAGGTAACGGCTCCAACTTTTCAATGTGTAACAATGAATATGTAGCATCTTTCATGGACATGAACTGTTGCTTTACAGTAAGGTTAAAGGGAAGGAATAATGATGTTGTATTCAGATAGTCCCAGGGGACCCTTCCTGCTTTTAACGTTTGCAATGTCCATGCAAACTGCATAACAGAACGCAACTGGTTTTGACCATGGTACAATACAGACATATCATCATGTACAATATCAACAATTGAAGAAACAATATTGTCTAATGTATAAATTCTGGAAGAAAGAGTGTTAATGCTGTTATCAATAACGGCCAAGACCTTTTCCATATTTGCTTGATCAATGGCCCTCAATCTTGAAGCAGCTTCAATTTGCTACAATTTCCATACTTCATTGTAAATAGCATACGCCCACCTCTTGGATCTGCCACCCACAGGACCTTTAACAAAATCATTCAAATCTATTTTGTCATGTAATTTTGATAAATGAACTTTGACAGATGCCAAGGTGGAATGTCGCAGCCAGGATTGACATAATTTCCCTACAGAGTAGGTAGTTACTGTATGAGAGGACTCAAACCGAGGGTCTACGCATTGCTGCGTATACCCCGGTTTCAGACCTAGAAAACGACGTTGACAGGTATCGGAACTGCTTTGCCAAATTAACCATCCTCCACTATTAAATCTCGAAATATTGAAAGATGAATTTGAAACTAATAACTGCAAAGCAGGATGGGATAGGTCTGTATGGTTATCCCAATTTGGGTAAGCGCCCAGATCCGGAACAGAGGGGAAATTCAGTTTTTTAGAAGTGGCCAATCCGAAACAGGTGGTCTGGTAGATGGTTGAATTCAAAAACAACATATGATTTGGAACAAGACATGCACGATGTAAAGCTTCAGTTCCCTGAACCTGCCACGGTTTGGAACCCCAAACCGATTTAAGATCAACAGTAGCCTTCCACAGGTCATAACCTTTGATTGACAACTCATCCATAAAGGACTTAGAATATAGCAATTTGGTGTGTGTCAGTCTAACCTTTGAGGCAGACTCAGGCATCACTTTAAAATAAAAGGATGCTGGGCTGGAAACACTGAAGTCAGTAAAATAAGTATATTTATCAACCAATGTAGGTGAACTGCCTAAAGATGGGGTAGGGCAGTGTTCCCATTGGGTAAAATTTACAAAATTTCCAAATGTATTAGCTTTATGCAGGAAGTGATTGCCATAATGTTGAAAACAGTACTGTTCCACATAGTTAGCCGCATTCTCATATAAATCTTCTGCATCAAAAGCGGCATAATATTTCAAAACAGAAAACAGTGCTTCAATGGCATGAACATCCCAATCATCAGAACGAATGTTCTGCTTAACCACATCACCCATAGAAACACGAAATACATTAGGTACATTGATGACCTCGGTAGGACCATGAATTTGGAATTTGACAGCATCCCACGCAATTCCATCCAAAACGGGCCAGGCAGTAATATTCACAAAAGTCTGGTCCCTTTTCATGATGTGGGACGAGGAGTGGGGGGCCAAAGTTCCATTGATAAGTCTAATTGTAGATCTCTCTTCGAGATAGTGGCCATTCACCAGACGGAAAAATACTATTACAAATCCAATGGACATGAACAAAAAAATACTTATTAGCACCAGCCAGATGTATGTCCAAGGAGGAATCAAAAAATGTCTTTTGAACCAACTAGCAAAAATAACAATGTTCGAAGGGGAAGTAGAAGGCAATGAGATAGTGTCAAAGGAGAAACGTGACTGGTTAACTGCCGTAGATTGTAAAACAGGCGAGTGACCATTCGTAGGATAAGCATACTCAGTCTCTTCGGGCAGACCACCAGCCGGCGGTATTAACAAGGGATCAGTAACTGACTGCATCTCGATGGCAACATCAGACAAGGTGGTAGAAGCAGGAACCAACACTGAATTTCTTTGCACTGTCTGGCAAGAGCCTGCTGGAGTCATGCTAAGAAGTATCGGCCACTCGCTGAAGTTTGACATTGTCAATAGAGATGTACCTGTTTTCTTTGCAGCCAGGAAGTGGAGGTACAATGACTGTTCTTGTACCCTGCACTCCAAGCACTGGAACTGGTGCACGATAAGAGGGGCCGAACTCCTTCTTGTTCTCCACCTTCTCACGGACCAGGTCTCCAACACGGGGTAGCCAACCGACTACCGGAATCTGAAGCTCAGCATCAGACGTGGAGGGCAAGTGTTCCTTCGATAGAGTGTCTCTGGCTTCTTGTAGGGTCTGCAAAACAGCACAGTGATCATCTACGTCAAAGGGTGCGGTCGACGCCGCCATGTCTAGACCATCAAGGTCTGGGACAAACATTCTGATTCCGAAGAGCATCATGTATGGCGTCCGCCCACCCAGAGACCTTCTAGGGAGATTATTAAGTGCACGTTGGACGTTATACAAGTGGGCTAGCCAATTCCGGCCTGTGCCTAAAACTCGTGCTGTCAAAGATTGCTTTAAGTCACGGTTCATTCGCTCCACCACACTATTACCCTCAGGTCGGTAGGGGGATGAAAATTTGACTTGGACCCCCAAATTTCTCATAGCCTCCTTGTAAGCCTTTGAGGCGAACACAGGGCCCTGATCAGAATGTAAGGTACCACACGCAAAAGTTCCCACAAAGACACGCAAATCCCTGATGACAGTCCGAGAATCAGCACTCCTTTGTGGCCATACCCAAAGAAAACGTGTGCACGAATCCACTGCAACCAAGATATACTTGTAAGCTGGATCAGAAGAAAAAGGACCGCAGTGATCTAGATAAACACAACCAAATGGTTTATTAGATATGTACAACTGTGTTTGTGGTGGGCGCACAACAGTGGAAGGTTTAATCTGTTGGCAAATGTCACAATCAAGAACATAAGCGCGCGCTTGTTTGTATAAACTGAACCACCAATAACGTTGTTGTAACAGAGATATAGTAGCGGACACGCCGGCGTGGGCAGATGCCAACCCCTCGTGCGCTGCTAGTATCAGTGCTGGTCTGCAGTCTGCGTTGGGAATAATTCTGTCACCAACGTCGTTAATCCTCACTAACGGGACGTTATCAGGACTTAAGTGATAAAAATAACGAGAAGGAAAACCCTTCGGGTAATCACTTCCCTTTTCTGTAGCAGCAATAGCTGCCAAGATGTCATCATCAATCTTACTTTTAGATCTTGTAACTGCTGCCACTAAGTATGTAGCCACTGCGGTTTTTGCTGCCTCGTCAGCCAAGCTGTTACCGACAGCATGGACACAAAGTCGTTGGTGACCAAGAGTGGGAATTACATGCATAAGAGGGAGACTTCTTTAAAGTCCGCCACTCGAACCCAAAGCAATATATGCTTAATCGTGCTACCTTTGGTATCGCGATATTCGTTTTGAGACCAGAAGTGTAAATTGTCATTCTAGGACTGGACACAATAAAACGAGTCACTTACTATAAGAGTAGTGACTCGGGGATCAGCAAACTCCAGTGCAAGCACCAAAGCCCGGAGCTCCGCCAGTTGCGCGGTACAGTCACCCAATGTCTGCGTATGCACGGCATCAGATTGGAATTCACCATTAACGAATGTACCCACGACAATTGCGCAAGCCGCTGAATAGGCATGCTTTGATCCAATCGCCGGCTGCGCCGAGCCGTCAGTGTATATAACACAATGGTAGTCTTCGAGCGGGCGCAAAGACAGAGGAGCCGGATGAACGAATTCATACTGCAAGTACTCCTGAGTCTGCAAAGAGGCGTCAAAGATTTAAGTGACATCTGGCGATGTCAGAGTCGTGGCCCATTGTATCCACCGTGGATGCAAAGCTTTAGAATTTGGTAAACTTGCTTTTGTCACTGCCTCTAGGGCAGGATACGGTGTTACAACCAGAATTTGTTTACCATGTGACAGTGCGCGTTCTTTAAGGATCGCCATCCGTACTGCCGCCAGAACTTTCTCGACCGCGGAAAAACGCAACTCAGCAGAGGTGTACACGTGTGATTTATACGCAATGGGGACTGTATCGCCCTCATTGAACGTCAAGTACGTGAAACCCACCGCGCCTGGTACTATTCTTATTACCAGGTTAGTGTGGTTATCACGCGTCAATAAGTACTGTGAAGCAAGAAGATCAGCCTGTAAAGACAGTAGAATAGCAGAATGTTCCAGCTGCCAGCTAGACTTTGAAAAAGAAGGTTGTACCAAGGCGTAAAGCGGCTTGATACGCTGGGCATAATCAGGAATATACGTACGGCCGAAATTCAGAAAGCCCAGCAAAGATTGTAATTATTTCAGTGTTGTAGGAGCACGCAGGCATGCGCACTTCTCCAGAAAGTGAGGAGCCAATCCCTTACCCTCATTGTTGAGCTCGTAGCCCAAAAACAACACTGTATATTCCGCGATGTGTGACTTCGCAAAATTAAATTTGTAGCCATAATCCGCAAAACTCACAATAATATTGTCGACTCGAGACAGATGTGGCATCAGCTCATCATCCGTGAGGTAGATATCGTCAACATAGGAGTATGCGTCGGGGTCTATTCTTTCTAAGAGAGAGACCACCCGAGCGGCAAAGACGCCAGGGCTGTTTTTATAGCCCATGGCCAATCTTGTGAACTGTTTTTGTTTGCCGCTAGAAGTAAACGCCGTCCACTGGCTACTCAGTGTGGACAGGTTATGGCTAAAAAAGCCATTGGAGATGTCAAGTGTCGTTTTAAATCTCTTACGCACGAGACCATCGACGAGAGCCGAGCTGCGAGTATTTTGTACCGCGCAGGTCCGGCAATGCGAATTTAAGTGCCGGTAATCTAAAACTAAACGGTAACCCGTCAGGCTTCGTCACAGTGAATAAAGGGTTATTCATAGGGGACACACAAGTTTCAATAACACCCTGATATTCCAATTGGTCAAGGATTACAGTGACGTGCGGTCTAGCTTCACGACGCATAGGATATTGGGGCTGTGGCTGGGGCATAGAACGCAATGGAATCTCATGGCAGGGGGACAGCCGGTCCCAACCCACCTGAGTACGATACACTGCCGGCGCAAGCGCCAGTGCCCACTCCTCAGCGTACACATCAGCCCGGTCCTTAGGCACTGTGTGCGCAAAGGACGGGAGGATTACCTCCTCCCCTCTAGGAGCTTCTAAAATGAAAGCTGGGGGCCAATCTGCCTCCGCTAGGAGGATATCATAGGTGGTAGTCAGATTATCCCAAAAAATCCCCTTTATTGTACGTTGTATGTCACCCTCAATTAGTAAGACTATTTCGTAAAGTCTGTCAGGGGGAGCCACTCTGGTGTCAGCTGTCTCAACAGTAACCAATGTATCAGTTGCTGTCGCCGCCAGAAATGGACGCAGAGCTTGACGGACTATGGTAATTTCCGCTGCGCTGTCCAGGAGCGTCAGCGCCCATGTCCGGTTCCGAAGCTGTGTCCGCACTATCTGAGGGATACCTTGCCGTCAGAGCAGCCACTTTCTTCTTCTGAAACGGGGGTCTTTGTCGTGCGAATTCGTCCTGCTTGCCTTTACCCTCAGTCTGCCGGGTTTGGTCACATGCTTGTGGAGCACCCCGACCTTTGCCACCGCCTCCGCCACCGGACTGTGAAGCCGATGTTTCCTGTGAAGAACGAGGAGAACGTTGTTCAGAAACCTGAAATCTATCAGGAGACTTAATAGTAGCACGATCACGCAGATCATAAGTGCGCTCACTACCTGACTGAACGGGAGAGGCAGGCCGAGACCCCTGTTTCTGCTGCTGCTTTCCCTGTTGTTTTGACCGCCAACTCTGTTTCGGAAAGTTAGGACGGTCATCCTTACCAGAAGCTTCTGCCTTACCCTGCTGCTTAATTTCGGGAGTTTTCACACCAGGTTTAACTCCTAAAGAGCTACGACCCAAATCTCTGTATGCTGTCGAGATCATTTTCGCGAACTCCCGCGGCTTATCCTCATCAGCAACCTTCTTCAGTTCATTACAAACCTGGAATTGCATAGCATCACCCTTAAGGTTACACATTATCATGGTAGCCACCAGGTCAAACTGTCCGAGGAGCCGCATGCCTAATTCTATCGCAGACTCCGCACCGTGGTTATCTTGAACACGTTTAATAACGGAGGGCAGTACCGACATAGACGGAGTGCCAAAGCACTACGAGTACGTCGCTGCAAAGACCTTGCCCCAGTTGACACAATCATCAATGTCGGGGACCAAGTCTTTAGGCAAACTAATGGTAAGGATCCTGTGTTTCTCCACAGGAGATGTGTTCGGGTAAACCGCTTCTATTTGGTCAAATTTTTCAGCAAGCCAAAAAGGGAAATCATCCCTATTTTGGGGGCGCTTGCCCATAACAGAATTAACCATAACAGGACTAATGACCACCGCGTGGTGGTCAGTAGGCTGCCCTGCAACAGCATGTGCCCCCTCCTGCACATTGCGTGACACGTACTGTACCAAAGCCCTATGCACTGTAATAAGGGCAGCGTGCAGTACACGCAAATCAGCCACCGGCACCGTTAGGTAACGGGGATGAGGCGTATATCCGGCTAGTACCGGCCAAGTGGCCCCTGCAATTGACAAAGGGCCCATTCTCGGCGGTATAACCGCATGGGGAAGGGCGCCATTAAACCAAATAAGATGCTGCCAAGCAGAGATTGGTATTTCTTGTGTCCTATACGGTGTATAGTTGGCTGGCACGGCAGTGGCAGTGTAAGTATGAAAAGTGTTATCATCCTCACTCACCGCCGGAAGCGTCACCCAAGAGTAAAACAACTCGTAAGGATGAGCCGCATCGGCTCCTACCACAAAGATTACGTTCATACCAGTGTCCGGCACCCCATACTGCGTCAAATGACGTTTCAGAGCTGCCCGACTGTGCGCCGCTATTTCAACCGCCATAAGGACAAATTACACTCGAAGAAATTAGTAGCACAAGGGTTCAATAACCTTTTTAATGATCAAGCTTGAAACAACCTATATCAACAGAAATAGGTAGGTCTAAATCCGTCAGACTTGTTATCCGGAAAGAAGAATGAGGGTGTTGTGGACTAATATAAGCACTACTAAGGCGTTTCAACTCATAGACCAAACGTTAGGTGCGCCATGTTGCAGGGATTCTGCTTATACACAGAACTATGCGTAGAACCCCAGGACCTCAGTGAATTGTGGTGTACCAGAAACTCACCTCAGAACCCAGAATCCAGTATCCGGCTAGCATAAGTGTCCCATTCGTTATCCGAGATTTAGCTCGGCAGTCCCAATGAAAAGACAACCCAGAACAAGCGACTCAGTGTACTCTCAGGAATGGTGGGAATCAGAAATACCTGTTTGTATATTATTCTCACATCAGTCCACAACAAGAATAAACAGAGACACGGTGAAAATAAAAAGAGTTTATTTTTATAGACCACGTGTCCTAAGATTCAGTACTTTGGCTAATACAAGCAGACAAATGATTATAATCAAAACCATCAGCATCGTTACAATACCATAGAATATAAAGGGAGTGATCATGTTATAAATGACAGTGGATACTACCACCTTCCCTTAACTAAGAAGCTAATATTATTATTATGCTAATAAAAGGTCTCTTAGGCTTGAACAGGGGACCCCATACCTCAAAGATCAGCTTAGTGAAATCACATCACAGGAGCATCAGAAGTCTTCTCGCAGGAAGGCTCGTCTTCGGTCTGAATTTTAAACATGATGTCTGCAATATTAAAAGCACCAACTTTCAGGTATTCGCAGCTGCCTGTGTGTTATGGCTAAATAGTGGGTCGATCAACCTGGAGTGGAAAACATGCATTGTCTAACGACCCAGACTGTTCTTGTTACACCATGTACAGACCAAGGTCGCTGCGCAGAGCTCGGGATGGTGACAACAGATTGCTCTCATGTGAGGCAAAGCGCGAGTCAGCAGTTTGTTTAAACAATAACATGTAGATGCAGTGTCGTGCGCAAAAGCAGCAAGATGGCTTTTTAACATCTAACGTGGTTATGCTAACTTAAGAATGTATGTACGTATTAAGGGATTCCTTACTACACCTCCATGGGGATATGGTCCCTTTTCCGCACTATGCATGTGTGTACTCCCAGCCTAGCACACATCTGGTACTTGTTCTCCTGGGTATTTGGTCACCTGACTGACAATTGTGGGCAATGTATCTGTGGGAAGTCCACCCTATTCCTTCCATGGGAGACAACGACTTGGTGGCTGTGCCAGCACCTGTACATTCCTATCAGTCCTGGAATGTGCGTGACAGTGTGTGTTCCCTTTGACTCTCTTAGTTTAGTAAGCTTTCACATTACTATACAGTCTTGTGACATGGTCTCAGTGTGTGTATTGTGCTGCATCCGCCAGGGGTGGGTATGCATGTGTCATTTGTCATCGCACCCACATGTGGTGTGTCATGCAGTGGGGGAATGACATCCATCCTGTTAGAAGGCGATTTCAGGAGAGACAGGGGGGTCACCTGACCACCTTGAGACCCACCCTTGGGGTAATGTAGCTGGGCACTGGCGGGAGACTCCTCAGAGGAAGAGTCTCGTATCTAGGATCGTACACACGGCACCACACGACAAAGAGACACCACACAGTAGGTTCTTGGGAACAGATCCTTTATCTACTCAGCGACGTTGGATCTTTATGATCACCAAGATGGATATGTACAAATAGAGCACGGGCTCAAAGAGTCTCGATAGGTAAAAGGGGGTAGCGGGACAGTCTTTGGGGATCCGGATCAAATGCAGGGGCGCACCCAACGCACAGCCCACAATCCTCGAGCCGGGGCGATACGCTGCGGTCCAGCCGGACCGAGGGGGTTGTTCGGAGTCACTCGGCAGGGCTCAAGCACAAGTTCGGAGGTCTTACGATCTTCAGGGGAGCCGCGAGTCACTCAGCAGGGCTCAAGCACAAGTTCGGAGGTCTTACGATCTTCAGGGGAGCCGCGAGTCACTCAGCAGGGCTCAAGCACAAGTTCGGAGGTCTTACGATCTTCAGGGGAGCCGCGAGTCATTCAGCAGGGCTCAAGCACAAGTTCGGAGGTCTTACGATCTTCAGGGGAGCCGCGAGTCACTCAGCAGGGCTCAGGTGTTCCAAGGTTGCAAGGGAGCCGCGACCACGTCAGCAGGGCTCTTGTCGTTCCAGGGTCGAATCTGCCAGATAGCCCCAGAGCACCCCTTGATATAGGTCAGCTCCTCTTTGATGTCCGTAGTCTGTGTAGGCAGGGGTCTTAGCACCTGGGGGTCGCTCGTTAGAGCTTCCTGCCATGTCGTCCTTTGATCCTTTCAGGGTCGGGTCGGGAGGAGTCCCAGACACCCAGCAGGCATGGAGCCAGCCCTCAGGGAGGCCAGAGGGCCGATCGAAACCCATCTCCCGAGGGGAGGTCAGAGGTGTGATGGAAACTGCTCCTCCCTCTCTCACTCTATGGGAGCGTGATGTTCCCCAGCCGAGGTGGCGCCTCTAGGCCGGGGCTGTGCTGGGGCCGGGCGGCCATCGTAGGTGCAGGAAGTGGGCACGCGGGCCCGGTGGTGCGGGGAAGATGGAGGGCACGGACAGGGAAGTCCAGGTTGTGTGTGTGTGTGGGTCCTGGTGGGCAGGACCGGCTAGGCCGTGTACGGGGGACTGAATGCGGTGTACGGGTCAGGGGGGGTGGCCAGGGGTCAGGGATGGCCATGCCACAAGGCCGGGTCTAACACGCGTCCCCCCAGCTGAAAGCCGGAGAGAACTACCCATCTTCTTGGGGGTTCTCTTCGCTGAGGCGGGAGAACCGGGAGAGGCCGTCAGCGTTGGGGTGGTCAGTACCAGGGCGTTGTTCCACGGTGAAATCCATCCCCTGGAGGGAGATTGACCACCGCAATAGTTTGGGGTTTTCCCCTCACATCTGCATGAGCCATCGCAGGGGGCGATGGTCGGTTTGGACCTTGAAATGGGTGCCGAACAGATAGGGTCGTAGTTTCTTGAGGGCCCAGACTACGGCGAACGCCTCGCGTTCAATGGTTCTCCACTTCTGTTCTCTGGGTAACAACCTGCGGCTGAGGAAGGCTACGGGCTGGTCTAGGCCTTGGTCATTCACCTGTGACAGAACTGCCCCAATGCCATGCTCGGAGGCATCAGTCTGTACCACAAACTCCTTGGAGTAGTCGGGGGCCTGGAGCACGGGGGGAGTACACATGGCCGCTTTCAGGGCATCGAACGCCTCTTGGCAGGCAGAGGTCCACTGCACCTTCTTGGGCTGTTTCTTGGAAGTGAGTTCCGTGAGGGGACCGACCAGGCTGCCGTACCCCCTGATGAATCTTTGGTAGTAGCCGGTGAGGCCCAAAAAGGCTCGGACCTCCGTTTGGGTAGTGGGTGGTTCCCAGGCTAGGATGGCGCTGATCTTAGGCTGCAGAGGGGCGACCTGCCCGCTTCCGACCTGGTGCCCGAGGTAGGGGGAACAACCTTTACAACGCAACTTTTACAACGCACTACCTTTACAACGCATTTTTTACAACGCATAATCCATTACAACGCATGACATTACAACGCATGACACTACAACGCATTTTTAAAAACTACCTTTACAACGCATTCCATTACAACGCATACTACCATTACAACGCATACCATTACAACGCATAATATTTAGGCCTGGGCAAAAATTTCGTTCCGTTCGCGGAAATTGCGATAATTTGACATTTTTGCGTTCCGCGGAGAGCGCGAAAATGTCAAAAATTCCGGTTTCCGCAGCTTGGCGATAATTTGTTTCTTGCTCGCGCTGTAAAATGATACATTCTCGCGCGCGCGCGATCGCCTTACCTGAATCCCTGCGTTCGCCGACAAGTTTTCTTGATCCGGTCGCGTTCTCCATGAGATGTTGTATTGTTTTTAGCCATTTGCGCTGTCTCGCGACAGTTCGCGCCCGCAGTGACGTCATGCGTCGCGCGATCACGTCTTTCTTCTCGCGATCATGCACCGCGAGAACAACTCAAAACAAGATGGCCGCGCCCGCAAGCAACCACATGGGTAAGTTGGCGACCCGCAACCATGCAGAAAATCTCGCGAACATGCCGGAAAAAAACTTCCGCATCTTCGCGATATTTCTGCTTGTTTGCGATAATTTTAAACATTCTCGCGATAATTTGCGAAGGTTAATTCCGCAAATTCCGCCCACCCCTAATAATATTACACTACACTATCCAACACTTACCCTACTGTTGCACCCCCTGGAGTTAGAATAGTAATTTTTACCCCTATACTATCCAACACTTACCCTACTGTTGCACCCCCTGGAGTTAGAATAGTAATTTTTACCCCTATACTATCCAACACTTACCCTACTGATGCACCCCCTGGAGTTAGAATAGTAATTTTTACCCCTATACTATCCAACACTTACCCTACTGTTGCACCCCCTGGAGTTAGAATAGTAATTTTTACCCCTATACTATCCAACACTTACCCTACTGTTGCACCCCCTGGAGTTAGAATAGTAATTTTTACCCCTATACTATCCAACACTTACCCTACTGATGCACCCCCTGGAGTTAGAATAGTAATTTTTACCCCTATACTATCCAACACTTACCCTACTGATGCACCCCCTGGAGTTAGAATAGTAATTTTTACCCCTATACTATCCAACACTTACCCTACTGTTGCACCCCCTGGAGTTAGAATAGTAATTTTTACCCCTATACTATCCAACACTTACCCTACTGTTGCACCCCCTGGAGTTAGAATAGTAATTTTTACCCCTATACTATCCAACACTTACCCTACTGTTGCACCCCCTGGAGTTAGAATAGTAATTTTGACCCCTATACTATCCAACACTTACCCTACTGTTGCACCCCCTGGAGTTAGAATAGTAATTTTTACCCCTATACTATCCAACACTTACCCTACTGTTGCACCCCCTGGAGTTAGAAAAGTAACTTTTACCCCTATACTATCTAATACTTACCTTAAATGTAATTTAATATTATGCGTTGTAATGGTATGCGTTGTAAAGGTAGTATGCGTTGTAATGGAAATGCGTTGTAAAGGTATTTTTTAAAAATGCGTTGTAGTGTCATGCGTTGTAATGTCATGCGTTGTAATGGATTATGCGTTGTAAAAAATGCGTTGTAAGTGCATGCGTTGTAAAAGTGTGCGTTGTAACGTCATACATCCCCGAGGTAGACCACCGAACCTTGCCCAATCTGACATTTGCTGGCTTTTACGGTGAGACCTGCCTGGCGCAGGGCCGTTAGCACCCTCCGGAGGTGGTGGAGGTGCTCGCTCCATTCGGAACTGAAAACCGCGATGTCGTCGAGATATGCGGCACTGAACTTTTCCAGCCCGGCCAGGACTCTATTCACCAGTCGCTGGAAGGTGGCCGGGGCATTTTTCATCCCGTAGGGCATCACGCGAAAGCGATAGTGCCCATCCAGGGTGGAGAAGGCGGACCGCTCCTTGGCTCCTTCCGTGAGCGCAATTTGCCAGTATCCGCAGGTCAGATCGAATGTGCTGAGGAAACGAGCCGACCCGAGGCGGTCAATGAGCGCGTCGGCTCGGGGGATGGGGTGAGCGTCGGCTCGGGTGACTTCATTGAGTCCCCGGTAGTCCACACAGAATCGGAGTTCTGGGGCAACACTGGGGGCTGCTGCTTTCGGGACCAGTACCACGTGGCTGGCCCAGGGGCTGTCTGAGGGTTCGATCACCCCTAAGGTCAACATCTTCGAGACCTCGGCCTGGATGCAGGACCGGACTCGATCAGGTACTCGGTAGGCTCGTTGCTTCACCGGCGGGCTGTCTCCGGTGTCCACGTCATGGACACACCAGTCGGTGACTTTGGGGACGAGAGAGAATAAGTCAGGGAATTGCCCTAAGAGCTGGCGGCAGTCTTCGCGTTGCTGGGAAGTGAGGGATGGAGAGAGTTTCACTCCTTCCACGGAGCCATCCTTCTCCTCGGTCCACAGGAGGTCAGGGAGGGGATCTGACTCCTCCTCGGCTCCGTCATCTGTGGCCAGCAGCAGACTCAGCTCCGTCCGCACAAAGGGGGGCTTGAGGCGGTTCACGTGAAGGACCCGAAGGGGGTCCCGAGGGGTCTGGACGTCCACCAAGTACGTGACCTGGCTCGTCCGCTCAACGACTTTGAAGGGCCCGGTCCATTTATCCTGGTGGGCGCAAGGTTTCACGGGGGCCATGACCCATACCTGCTGGCCCGGCTGGAACTCGACCAGAGTGGCGTTCTGGTCGTACCAGCGTTTCATTTCTTCTTGGCTCGCCTCCAGGTTGGCCTCGGCCATTTCTCAAAACTTCCTAGTCTGGTTTCGGAGGGTCAGGACATATCGGAACACATCTCGGGGGGGGTCTCGGGGCGCCGCCTCCCACCCTTCCTTGACCAAGCTGAGGGGCCCCCAGATGGGGTGCCCGTAGAGTAACTCAAAGGGGCTGAACCCCAGGAATTTCTGGGGGACTTCCCGGTAGGCGAACAAAAGGCAGGGGAGCAGGATGTCCCACTTGCGCCGGAGGGGCTCTTCCAGGCCTGCGATCATCCCCTTCACATTCCGGTTAAACCGCTCTACTAGGCCATTCCCTTGGGGGTGGTACGGTGTGGTGAACTTATAGGACACTCCACATTGTTGCCACAGGGACGTCATGTATTTAGAGATAAAGTTCGTCCCGCGGTCGCTTACGACCTCGCGGGGAAAACCCACATGGGAAAAGATTCCCATCAACGCCCGGCCTACCACGGGGCGGTGATGGTGCGTAGGGGGATGGCCTCCGGGTATCGGGTGGCATGGTCCACTAGGACGAGGATGAAGCGGTGACCTTGGGAGGTCTGGGGGTCCAGGGGCCTCACGATGTCGATCCCTACCCATTCGAACGGGGTATTGACGACCGGGAAGGGTTGGAGGGGAGCCTTGCGCTTTCCTCCACTTTTCCCACTAGCCTGGCACGTAGGACAGGACTTGCAGTGGGTTTCTACATCTGCTTTCATTTTCAGCCAGTAAAAGTGAGTCACTAGGCGACTGTATGTTTTGTCTTGGCCCAAGTGGCCTGCGAGGGGGACATCGTGGGCCAAGCCCAGGAGGAAGTCTCGGAAGCGTAGGGGTACCACCAGCACCCGGGCTGATCCTAGCTCCACCAACTTCTACTCACTGTACAAAAGGTCATTTTCCCAATATAGCCGGTGTGTCCCAGACTGGTCGCCCGCGGCCTGGGCCTCGGCTTGCTGCCGCGGTCCGACCAGGGAGGGACATGTAGCTTGCTCTTGGCAGAACTCCTCGCGGGAGGGGCCCCCCTCGTGGCGCCACTGGGCCAACTCGGGCAGAACGCTTAACTCTGCGATCTGTGCGGGGTCGGACGGTAGGGGTTCGTCGTTGGCGACAGATTCTTCGTGTGGGGAGATGTGGGGGATCTCAGCTGGGAAAATCCTGTCCTCGTTGGCAGGTGCGTCCTCGACTTACCCCAGGGGGGGCAGTCGGGCCGCCATAGATCGGGTGGTGGCGCACACCCACTCGGGGAGACCCATCATCCCTAGGTGGGCCTTGCACTCGATTTGCTGCCAGGGGGAACTTTCCAGGTCGTTTCCCAGGAGACAGTCGACCGGCTGAGAGATTCTTACGGCTACCTTCAATTTACCGACCACTCCACCCCATTCAAAAGGCACCAGGGCTACCTGACAGAGACTCTCCGTGTTGTCAGCTGCAATTACAGGGCAAAATACATTGGGGAGGATCTGGTCTTTGTGGACTAAGTGGCTGAGGACACCGGTGATGCTCGCCCCGGTGTCACGAAGGGCCTCTACTTGTTGGCCATTGATTGTCACTAGCTGCCCATATTTCTTCGTGTTGGAGGTCAGGAGGCTCCCAGGGACCATTTCTCTGTCTCCCAATGATACCAAGGCCATGGCGGCGGGTTCCCATTCTACAGTCTCCTCAATCTCCTCCCCTAGGGCTACGTTAGCTATCTGTCTGGCGGGAGGGGCTGTAGTGGGGACGCGCAGGGCCATGGGGCATTCAGGGTCATTGGTGTAATGCCCGGGTTTCTGGCAACGGAAACAAGTGATGGTCACCCGGTGCCCCCGTCTCACGGGTGGACCGGATACAGCGTGTGGGGGTGCCGGGAAGTGCGGAGGTTGGCTTTTCGGGGGACTGGACGGGGATTCCCTCTGCCCTCCCTGGTCCCCCCCCCCACCTCTCTGGCGAGGTGGTCCCTGACTGGCTCGGGGGTATTCTCCTACAGGGCCCCGGGACACCCGGGTGTTGGTCCAGCGATCCGCCTCGACAGCCAGCTTCCTCGGATCCGTGAGCTTGCTGTCGAGCAGATGCTGGCATAGCTCCACAAAGCAGTTCGCCGCCAGGTGTTCCCATAACATGAGGTCGGTTAGTTCGTCCAGGGTGGTGACTTTGCTGCCCTTAATCCACCCGTCGAATTCACGGCAGAAAAAGTTTACATACTCCACCCACGTGGTGCCGGGGATCTTCTTGCAGTCCCGGAACCGCTGGCGGTACATCTCCGGGGTGAGGCCATACCTGGTGAGGAGGGCCTCCTTCATGTGACTGTAGGAGGTCTGCATGGAGGGTGGGAGGTCGAGCAGGGTGTCCCTCCCCTCGCTCAAAAATCGTCCCCACAACCCGGCCCCCCAATCTTTCTGCGGGTCTCGGTGGGAGGTCATGGCGACCTCGTAGGCCTTGAACCATTGTTGGATGTCATCGTTCTTGTAATACTCCTTGACCACATCTTTGGGGATGTGGACCTTCTGTTCCGCTTGTGGTGGCACCCCCGGTTCTCCGGGGGTCGATTTTCTTCGCTCCTTGACTTGAGCTCGATTTCTTTCAAGCTTCGTTCGTGCTCCAGTTGAAGTTTTCGTCCTTCGTGCTCTCGCTGGAGTTTCTTCTCTTCTAGTTCGCCTCGTACTCGCATCTGTTCCACGGCTAGCTTTTTCACAGCTAATTTCAACTCGCCCTCAATTTTTAGTTTGGCCAGTTCGAGTTCGTGATTGCGACTTCTCTCTCTGTCTACCAGTTCTTCCGGGGATAGTCCTCCGTCTGGTACGAAGCTCCGTACCTGGTTGCTGCTGCTTTCTCTTGGGGAGAGTCCAGCTTCGTCGTGGAGCTCCACCGCTCCTTCTGGGCGGGGGGCTCCGGATTCCACCCAAGCTTTCAGTGCCTTCTGCATATCTTCTTTGGTGTTGAGACCAGTGGTAGTGATTTTTAGTTCTTTGCAGAATTGCTTCAGTTCTTTGTGCGTGTACTCTTCCAGTTGTTCCGCCTGGAACACAGCACTCGCGTTGGTTTCTGCGAGGCTCATGTTGTTTTCTTCTGCCCTTTTTGCCGGTGGTGCGTCCGCTACTTATGGTACGATCTCTAGATGATGGGCCCGAATCCCGTCGCTTGCCACCAATGTTAGAAGGCGATCTCAGGAGAGACAGGGGGGTCACCTGACCATCTTGAGACCCACCCTCGGGGTAATGTAGCCGGGCACTGGCGGGAGACTCCTCAGAGGAAGAGTCTTGTATCTAGGATCGTACACACGGCACCACACGACAAAGAGACACCACACAGTAGGTTCTTGGGAACAGATCCTTTATCTACTCAGCGACGTTGGATCTTTATGATCACCAAGATGGATATGTACAAATAGAGCACGGGCTCAAAGAGTCTCGATAGGGAAAAGGGGGTAGCGGGACAGTCTTTGGGGATCCGGATCAAATGCAGGGGCGCACCCAATGCACAGCCCACAATCCTCGAGCCGGGGCGATACGCTGCGGTCCAGCCGGACCGAGGGGGTTGTTCGGAGCCGCGAGTCACTCGGCAGGGCTCAAGCACAAGTTTGGAGGTCTTACGATCTTCAGGGGAGCCGCGAGTCACTCAGCAGGGCTCAAGCACAAGTTCGGAGGTCTTACGATCTTCAGGGGAGCCGCGAGTCACTCAGCAGGGCTCAAGCACAAGTTCAGAGGTCTTACGATCTTCAGGGGAGCCGCGAGTCACTCAGCAGGGCTCAAGCACAAGTATGGAGGTCTTATGATCTTCAGGGGAGCAGCGAGTCACTCAGCAGGGCTCAGGTGATCCAAGGTTGCAAGGGAGCCGCGACCACGTCAGCAGGGCTCTTGTCGTTCCAGGGTCGAATCTGCCAGATAGCCCCAGAGCACCCCTTGATATAGGTCAGCTCCTCTTTGATGTCCGTAGTCTGTGTAGGCAGGGGTCTTAGCACCTGGGGGTCGCTCGTTGGAGCTTCCTGCCATGTCGTCCTTTGATCCTTTCAGGGTCGGGTCGGGAGGAGTCCCAGACACCCAGCAGGCGTGGAGCCAGCCCTCAGGGAGGCCAGAGGGCCGATCGAAACCCATCTCCCGAGGGGAGGTCAGAGGTGTGATGGAAACTGCTCCTCCCTCTCTCACTCTATGGGAGCGCGATGTTCCCCAGCCGGGGTGGCGCCTCTAGGCCGGGGTTGTGCTGGGGCCGGGCGGCCATAAAATAGGTGCAGGAAGTGGACACGCGGGCCCGGTGGTGCGGGGAAGATGGAGGGCACGGACAGGGAAGTTCGGGTTGGGTGTGTGTGTGTGGGTCCTGGTGGGCAGGACCGGCTAGGCCGTGTACGGGGGACTGAATGCGGTGTACGGGTCAGGGGGGGTGGCCAGGGGTCAGGGATGGCCATGCCACAAGGCCGGGTCTAACACATCCTCATGGGAGTGGGACACTGCTGTCAGTGATGCGTTGAAATGGCACTCTCAACATAGTCGCACATTGGGGATGCGTTCATGGACCCATGGAGTTGTGGTCATCTGAGGATGATGCACCCACCTCTCATATGTCTGGGCACTGCTGGGAGTGATATGCACCCACCCCTCATATGTCTGGGCACTGCTGGGAGTAATATGCATCCACACCTCATACATCTGGGCACTGATGGGAGGCCTCTGCTCCCACCCCTCATATGTCTGGGCACTGCTGGGAGTGATATGCACCCACCCCTCATATGTCTGGGCACTGCTGGGAGGCCTCTGCACCCACCCCTCATATGTCTGGGCACTGCTGGGAGTGATATGCACCCCCCCTCATATGTCTGGGCACTGCTGGGAGGCCTCTGCACCCACCCCTCATATGTCTGGGCACTGCTGGGAGTGATATGCACCCACCCCTCATATGTCTGGGCACTGCTGGGAGGCCTCTGCACCCACCCCTCATATGTCTGGGCACTGCTGGGAGTGATATGCACCCACCCCTCATATGTCTGGGCACTGCTGGGAGTCCTCTGCACCCGCCCCTCATGTGTCTGGGCACTGCTGGGAGTCCTCTGCACCCACCCCTCATATGTCTGGGCACTGCTGTGAGTGATATGCACCCACCCCTCATATGTCTGGGCACTGCTGGGAGGCCTCTGCACCCACCCCTCATATGTCTGGGCACTGCTGGGAGTGATATGCACCCACCCCTCATATGTCTGTGTACTGCTGGGAGTGATATGCACCACCCCTCATATGTCTGGGCACTGCTGGGAGTCCTCTGCACCCACCCCTCATATGTCTGGGCACTGCTGGGAGTGATATGCACCCACCCTCATATGTCTGGGCACTGCTGGAAGGCCTCTGCACCCACCCCTCATATGTCTGGGCACTGCTGGGAATGATATGCACCCACCCCTCATATGTCTGGGCACTGCTGGGAGTGATATGCACCCACACCTCATATGTCTGGGCACTGCTGGGAGTCCTGGGCACACCCCCCCATGTCTCTGTCCACTGCAGCCACCCACCCACCCACCCGCCCCCTTGGTGCAGTACACTGCTGTCCTGTGCATACACACACACCAATATACTGCTTAATGCTGCACCAGGCTCTGTGCCGACATTTGTTGCGTGTGTACGGCTTGTATACATTCTGTACTGGTGCCGTAGGGGTACGGGTGGGACGGACCCTAACCCTGCAGTCATAGGGTGTACGGGCCGTACCCACGCTCTGAGGGCGAGGGTACGGCGTGTACCCCTCCATCAACACACCAATGGTGGTACGGGCCGTACCCACGCTCTGAGGGCGTGGGTACAACGCGTACCTGTCACCACGCCAATGGTGGTACGGCCCGTACCCACGCACCCACAGAATGGGTACGGCCCATACCACCATTGGAGTGGTGATGGAGGGGTACACGCCGTACCCATGCTCTGAGGGCGTGGGTATGGCGCGTACCCCTCCATCAACACAACAATGGTGGTACGGGACGTACCCACGCTCTGAGGGCGTGGGTACGCTGCGTACCCCTCCATCAACACATCAATGGTGGTACGGGCCGTACCCACGCTCTGAGGGCGTGGGTACGGCGCATACCCCTCTATCAACACACCAATGGTGGTACGGGCCGTACCCACGCCCCCACAGCGTGGGTACGGGCCGTCCCACCATTGTTGTGGTGACGGGTACGCGTCCACGTCCACTTCCGTTGTGACGGTGCGTTGCGAGTGGTGGGCACGCCCCCCCCTGTAGTGACCAGAGCCAGGAGGTCATCTATGTACGGGACATATATACTTTTTAAATTGGGTGGGGGTTATGTTTCCTGCCCCTGCCACCCCCCTTTTGCCCCTCGGTGTTGTTCTGACCTTCTGCGGCGTCTGCGTGGGTTTCTGTGCACCAGGTCGTAGGCTAGGAAGGCCGGGATGACACGTAGGATAGGGCCCATGGCTGTCTGTCGCGTACCGCTGCTCCTTCTTCGCTTCATCCTGAATTTCCCGGCAGTTTTTGGCTGCCGTAAAAAATGGTCCGTGCGGAGTGACGTAGGCACGAATCGTACTTGCTGGTCCGTAAAACGCTGCCTGACTCCGTCCGGACGTCACGTACGCGATGTCCCGGATCGGAATTGTGGGTATATTTTCCCCGCACGTAATTTTGTACGAATCGTACGGAAATAATTTTCTGTACGATTCGTACTTGCTGCTTTGTAAGATGGAAATCCCGGTACGAGTCGTATGGAGAATACGCTCCGTACGACCATTCGTACCCGGGTTTTCCAGGATCGGAATTGGCACCTAATTATTAATTAATTAAAATTAATTTACTTCTCACCCTGTACTCCTGCAATATCCAAAACGCACAGCTAAAACACAACTTAAAAATAAATTGACACAATTTACATAATTAATTATCTATTAAATAATTAATAATTACAACTGTATTATTAATTAATTATAATTAATTTGCTTCCCACCTTGTACCACTAAATACCCCACAACCCGCACCCAAAACATAACTTTCCAAACAAAAATTATTACACAATTTACATAATTAATTATGAATTAAATAATTGATAATAGATAAAAATGATCTATTAATTATATTTAATTTGTTTCCCACCCTGTTCCCCTACAAACCCCACAACCAGCACCTAAAACTCAACTTTAAAAATATTAAATACGCAATTGACATAATTAATTATCTATTATATAATTAATAATAATAATTAATTATTAATTATTTATAATTCATTGACTTTCAACCCTGTACCTCTACAAATCCCACATCCCGCTACAACACTAAAAATTATGATAAACAATTAAATTAGATTTAAAAACAACAAAAAATATACAAACTATAATAATAAACATTAACAATAATTCTATAAAAATTTGGGACATATGCAATTAAAACATGTACTAAAATACATATACACAATAAAAAAAATATTATTAACAATGATATTAACAACATAGATATTTTTAACATCAAGATGGAGTTTATACTATCTTCTTTTATCTTTCTTGCAGTGGGAGTGCCAGGCCTTAAAATGTCAGCTTCTCTGTTTAAATGGGGCTGCCTGACTTCAAAATGTCCATGCCTTGTGATGCCTGTGCCTGTACCTTAGATGGAGACTTCCTAGTCTTGAATGTAGATTTTCTGACCTCGAGATGGTATCTCTCAGTGGGAGTTCTCGAGGTAGTGGTTCCCTCATGTTGGCTGTACTGGAGGGCTTTTCTCCCGATGGCAGACTCTCTCATTTGTGCTGATGCCTTTGTGTTGAATACAGTCTCTCCTCCTCATGCTTGCAGTGCTCATGGAGGTGCTTCTGTTCTGATGCTGCTTGCTGCTAATGTCTGCTCCATAAGGGGGCTGTTTGGAGGACTGCACATCCGCACTGTACATAATGCGTGATGGGGAGCTGTGGCATGCAATGTAATAATGGTGAGTTGCTTGCACCGCTGGACTCACATCGCCCCATACAAGGATTTTTCAGTCTCTTTGTCGACAGTTATGATGTCTCCGATTCCAGGAGACTGCTTCAATCCTTTAGTTATTTACTCCCTAACTCTTCTACACATGGTTATTCACGTAGGAGAAGGTCTCCTGCACATGCTTTCTTCCTCGTAAACCTTTTCAATCTCCTTGAATCCCATCCTCTTCCTGTCCCTTATCCCTACCCCGTAAATAGAGTCCAGTCATTGTCTAGAACGCTGACCTAGTCAACACTAAGGGCCCGATTATGATGTCGGACGGACCGGAGTCCGTCTGACATCTCTTGGGAACTGGAACCAAACGACCTCCTGTCGTCGGTTCCAGCCCAGCAAGTAGGATGCAACAGAACCCTGTTTGGTCGCAATCCTGTACTTTACAATGGGAGCATGCATTACGAATGGAATGCATGCTCTCATTCTAAAGACCAGAAGGGTAGTTTATTCCTGCACCCAGTGGCAGGCACCTCAATGTGCCTGCCACCGGGTGCAGGGATCAACAGCCCCCTCGGCTGCCATCTAGAGGTCTTGCACCCATGGGGGCCCAGCTTGGGGCACCCAATTCAGATTCCCACAGCCTTTCTGTGTTGAAAAGGCCGGTACAGAAAAGCTGTGGGAATCTTCCATCGTAATCCCTCGGCTGGAGCGAGCCGCCTGAGGGATTGATGGAGGATTCACAAATGGCAGCTGGGCTCTACGAACCCATCGGAGGCCATTCCGTAATCAGGTTCATATTCCTTTCTGACCGACCCCAACAAAATGGGTTGGTCGGAAAGGAATCCGAACTGGACATTTGATGCCATCAAAATCGGCCCCTATGTATGCACATGGGCACACTTCCAGCATCATAACATTCAGAAGTGCAACTAGGCCCTAACTTCGGGAGGGTCTAACAAGTTAACCAATGAAGACGAGGCTACACTTCAAACTATGGGGCACCGCTACCTTTAGAGCTGACTCAAAACATTTTGGTCAAACCCGATACACCTGCAACATGTTTTATTGCATCTGACAATGTTTACTGTCTACTGACAAAGCTCTTTAAAATGGGGAATGAGTGTTTGACAACTTAAATGCAGCTCCTACATATTCCAATGCAAAGCACTTTAAGAATTTTTTTGCAAAGTTATTTCAAAACTACAACCCTTTTTGACAATTCTCCCAAAAATCCTTCTGTGAAATGACAATGAGCTCATGAAATATTTTTAATTTCATCTTCAGAAAGGCATTCCTGCAGACCATTAGTACGTTTTTTGTGTCTACTAATCAGTACAATTGTAACAAAAGCTTGTTTCAGGCCGAACACATATATGTCTCACAATATTGAGCTTTTTGAGTTCACACAGGATTTGTGACTGTCAAGTCTTTTGTTTGATTCCTAATGTATTTTCCATTCCTCCTGATATTGAGTGCCAATCATTCGGTGAGAGCACTTACTGTTAATTACTCTGCCAGGATTCTGCCACATTGAGCAGTGCTCATATGGGATGACTGAGATACATACAAGCAGGAAGCCCAAGGCCGAAAAACGGGAAAAAGGGGAGTTGCCTTAAAATAACTTTGCAAAGAATGGTGTTCTAGTTTACAAAGCAAATAAATATTTCTTCAAGCTCCAGAACCTGTAAAATGTTTGGCGGATGGACAATGTCCTGCAAAAGAGGTCACTCCAACAGAATTAGAAATAGCGCCTCTTGGCGTATGTTGTCCTAACAATATCCATGCTATCAATTCTGTTCTTAGTTGGAGATAACAGAGTGAAAGCTGGATGAGGGAGGGGGACATTTCATCATTTCACTCTAGTGTGACATCATTAGATGCAGAGCCATAAGAAGTGTGAGTGCCTAAACCATGCTTCAAACAAATCCTGCTAATATCTAGTAACTCATGCCCTTCAAGATGGTAAGATATCTGTTGAGTTAGAATTTACCACCAACTTTAGTGACTACTAGAAAGAAAAGATGGACCTATAATTAAGTTTGCCTTGGGGTCAAAGTTTGACTTCTTTAAAAGAGGTTTGACAATCCCTTTCTTATATCCACTAGGGACAGTGCTGGATAAACACATGTATTAAAGATGAAGGCAAAAGTAAATTTAACAATGCAGATAAAGATTTTAGAGGAGGTAAACCAAGAGGAAACTTCCTTCTCTTCCTTAACTATTGGGAGAGCTGTGAGAGGAGTGACAGAAAAGGGCAATTGCTTGCAGTCATGCCGCATGAATCAGGGTGAACCAGAAAGCTTGGCAATGCATTCAGGAAGGGTTTTAATCTCCTCCGAGCAGTCATTTTGACACAAGGCATATTGGTGAGATTGGAGACCTACTTGAAAAGAGCCCTTAAGGAGCTGGAGGCCTGAGAAATGGAATTTTAATAAAAGGAGCCTTTGTAGCAGTAAGAGGCAATTAGTGATCCTTAAGTTTGTTACATTGATGTGGTGCTTTCAAGTGTGTGCGCTTGTGTTTGTGTCTGTGTGTGTATGTGTGTGTGCGTGTGTGTGTGTGTGCAGGCCTTGAAAAATCTACCCACCCACATTTAATGGCAAGTCCCTTCTGGTAGGTGAACATTGTCTGGAAAGGAACAGGTGTTCTGTTCCTTCAGAAAGTAAATGAGCAATAAAGATGCCTTTAAATCTTGTTTTTATCTTGACACATTTGCTGTCTCTTCAAGGAAAGAGGTCCAATGTCTTTTCACTAATTACTGCTTGAAAAATTGAGTTTATTTTTCTTTCTCTTACTACAATTAGAGGTCTTGGTCAAGTGAGCTATCTGACAATTATTGTGAAACAAAAGGCTGGAAGATGTCAATTTATTTTCTAACATATAACATTTAAATAGCTTGTAAATGAATAGTACAAATATTTCAAAATATATCAGGAACTACAAAGTCAATTTTTATCTATATTAAGAAGTGTGAAGCAAGCATAGATTTAAATAGAAGCAAAACAAATCAACACCTTACTTGGTGATGTGCAAATAACAAATATTTACAGAAACTCCAGTTCAAACATTATTTTTTGTACACTATATAGCTTTATCCGTAAATTGGTTTTGGCCATTTAAATGTAAAATCTGCTGATTGCAAATGATAGTGTGCTACCACTTCATGCTTTAGTTATGTATTTATTAAAAGTGATAGGTTTTAAACATGATTTGAGAAACATGCCTGCCCCTGCCTTGATGACAATGCTGTTAATTAACTAAGAGGCAAATCAAGAGTCATGTAGATCCTTTATGTGGTTATATTTGTATTATATATGGAGTGAACGTTTAGTCTATTAAATCGAGCAAAATAGTTTTTTGTACAGCAGACATGCTGAATTTGCATATTGCAAAGTGCTCTCATATGTGATAATGAAGAAAAGGGCAGCTCAGTGAATTGAAATATTTGCTGAGGATCACATCATTTGTGACCAGTTTATGGCTCAAGAGCATTACAATTAGGTTGAGTAGATTATTTAAGTCATTAGACCTGCACATCTAGTAACATTTTTATGATTTTTTGTATGTGTTTTGTTAAATTCAATATTGTATATTTGTTTTACAAAGGTTGACGGGTTGTTGCCCGGTTTCTCTTCCTCTGCCTAAACTACCTCCAGCATGTCCGATGCTCTACCAAACAATGCTGTTTTTTAAGATTAATTTTGCTGTTACTGA
Source organism: Triturus cristatus (assembly GCF_964204655.1). Classification (NCBI taxonomy): domain Eukaryota; kingdom Metazoa; phylum Chordata; class Amphibia; order Caudata; family Salamandridae; genus Triturus; species Triturus cristatus. The sequence goes on along the minus strand of NC_140583.1, from coordinate 71,342,713 downwards.
AAACGTTGCGTCATGAACATTAAGCCCCTGTGGAGACTTGCTGGGAACACCTACCCTAGGTGCAGCATTGCAGCATTGCGCAGCTATACAGTGCTGTACCAAGTACAAGGCGACATAATTTAGGCCATCTCTAGTGGGGAACGGTCACGCTGTGCAGGCTACAAATAATTATATATTTTATCAGGGGCTTAGCAGCAGTTTATATGAGCAGTCATGTAAACCATACAGTACCACCGTCAGTGGAGGCAGGCTGAGTTGCTGCAACACACGCCCGAAGGTGTCCAGAGGAGTAGCTGCAAGACACGCCCGTGTAGGAGGGGCTTTGTGTCTTAAAAGAGCCAGCAAGACATGCCCGTGTCTGAGCACATTTGTGATTTAAAGGAGCCTGGTGATTTTTTTTGGGTGGCTGGCTGTGAGGAGTGAAGATTGCTGAATTAAAGGTGAAGTGTGCCATGAAGAGTGCTGATCATTTCCTGCTCTTATGTTCTTATCCTTGTCAGTATAAGTTTTGGGGGAAAAACATTTGTCTGGTGAAAAGTGCAATGCCATCCTTAGGTACGAATTGAGGGTAACCCACTTTGCTTTACACATTCGTTGGTTTGGTTCACCCTTGATTGTTTTTTTGTTGTTTTCTTTCTTGTATTTTCTGCAACTTACTTTGCATTAACATGGATGTGACAGCGTGAGATGTGACAGCTATTTATTCTCCACCCCATTTTCTAATGCAACCTGGCAACCCTTTTAATGAATGGGATGAGTGGATTGACATCTTTGACAACTATCTAGAAGCGTTGGATGCTCAAGATTTTAGCTCTAACAGAAAAAGGGCAATATTTCTTACATGTTTAGGAAAGGAGGATCAGCGCATTTTTAAGTACCTACCTGTGACTGTGGATAATCGTGGTCAATCTGTTGAGGATGTTTATCAGGAGGCGCGCAAGAGGTTGGAGAAGAGGTTTGCGAAGGAGACAAATGTGGTGATAAGAAGGTTTAAATTCTATACCCAACCACAAAGAGTTGGGGAATTCACTGACAAATTTGTTACCAGACTACAAGAACTTTCTCTCAAATGTAAGTTTGTGGCGATGATCGAGGAAATGATGCATGATCAGTTGATCGTGCAATGTAGAATCAAGAAAACACTAGAACGGTTGTGGACTGCCAAAGATCCAACTTTGAAGGATGCAATTGAAATTGTGAAAATAGTAGAAGAGTCTGAGTTCTGCATGAAGGAGATGGACCGTAGAGGCTAGAAGTCGAGCATCACTAGTGAAGGGGAAACCGCAGTGGTGGAGAGAGGTGATGGAGATGTGGCTGTGTCCACTAAATCCAATGTTAAAGGGTGGAGAAACTTTTCTGGCAACAGGAATTTTCCAAACAAATTGGGTGGTAGAATGTGTGGCAAGTGTGGTAGTACCTACCACACATCTGATTAAAAAAAATTGCTAGGCTATTGGTAAGGAGTGCCGGAAGTGTGCCTGTAAAGGTCATTTTTCTAGGATGTGTAGCGAGCCAACAAATGTTAAGTGGCAATGCTGTCCGATGAGACACTTTGTAGTGAGTACACAGCCAGGCCTGACAGAATTCTTTGGGTTTGCTGTACTCAAGGTGATGAGGTGAACAAAGAAGAAGTGTTAGTGCCTGGTGGGTCGAACTTAGTGGGTCGATGGAGAAACAGGCCCAAAGTAGAATTTAAAAGACAAGAAGGTTGACCGGATGGTTGATTCTGGGTCATTGTACACTATAGTGCCCAAGAGAGTTAATCAATCGGAATGGCCAAATGTGAAGTTGCTGCCCAAGGACATAAATCCTGGTGGGTATCAAGGAGAGCAGATAGACATAGTGGGCTACATGCTAATGGACATTTCCTTCAAGAACAGGTCAGTTAAGGGCAAAGTTTACGTAGCCGAATCAAGGACCCCAACCTAAGGTTGGGTACCACCAGTATGATCTCCATATCAAAATTGACCCCCATGTTGTTGAACAGGTAATGGCGGTAGACGACCTCACAGTAGATGACATCTTAGTTAGAGCTAAGGAGGTGTTCAGAATGAGCTTGGAAATTTAGAGAGATATGTTCACAAAATAAAACTCAGGCCAGGAGATGTACCTGTTCAGCACAAACTCAGAAAAGTTCCCATCATGGTGAGGGATGAGGTGAAGAAAATGTATGATGGCATGTTATCCAATGGAGTCATTGAACCTGTGGAAAGTTCTGCTTGGGTTTCTCCTGTGGTCATCACTGAGAAGGCAGACAGAAATGTGTGTGTCTGTGTTGACTTGAGAAGCCTTAATTAGAACATGATTCCAGATACCTTTCCCCTACCAAATATCAAAGAGCTTGTTTTATTTCTGCAAGGTGGGAAGTTCTTCTCTAAATTGAATCCTAGCCACGCTTATCACCAAATACATTTACACAATTCCTCCAAACATCTAACAGCCTTTATCACCATGGGAGGGTACGTTTTAATTTACCAGGATGCCATTTGGGTTATCCTCGGCTGCTAGTGTTTTCAGAGGATGGTGTCAGAGGTGTTTAAAGGTCTACCGAATGTAATTTATTTCCAGGATGATATCTTGGTATTTGGTGACAGAGTGAACAACCACAATTTGGCATTAAAAGAGGCTCTCGCAAGGGTGTTACAGTCTAGGTTGACACTAAGCAGGGAAAAATTAGCTTTTCTAGTTACAGAGGTAGAATATTTGGGGCACACCATTTGTTCGGAAGGCATGAAAACAAAAAAAGATTTGCTTGTCTCCATAAGACTTTCTCCAGTCCCTGGCATCAAGGACCAATTGTGTTCATTCCTGGGGTTAATTGAGTATTATTCAAAGTTTGTAAAGAGTTCTGCAAGTAAAACTGAACCTTTAAAGATACTCATGAGAAAGGGGGCAAACTTTACATGAGGACTAGAGCAGCAAAGTCGTTTTGAGGTTATCAAGGAAGAGATTTGCAATGCAGGCATTCTTTGCCTTTCAATGTCAATGCCAACATCATTGTCACAGTAGATGCCAGTGATACAGACATTGGTGCTGTGTTGTCTCAGAATGTTGGTTCTTCAGAAATAACTGTAGCATTGGCTTCAAGCACTTTGACAGCCATTGAAAGTCATTATTCTGTCATAGAAAAAGAGACCTTAGCAGCCACCTGCGTTGTGGAATGCTTTAGGATGTATGTATAGGGGTGGAAGTTTCTTCTCCGCACTGATCACAAACCCCTGTTGAAAATTCTTTCACCAGGAGGGGCAGGAAAGCGGTCAGCCAGACTAGCTCGCTTGGCATCCAGGTTTCAAGAGTACAAATTTCACGTAGAATTCATCTCTGGCTGGCGTAATGTATAAGCTGATTGCTGTGGCAAAGTGAGCTAAAGAATGATGATAGATTCAACCCAGAGCTGTGACTAGGGGTGAGTGTTTGAAAAGTTTCAGCACTCCGTCCATCATCTCCTTGTGATTGCTTTGTTCCCCCTACGTTGGCAGGGTATGCCCAAATGTGGGTCCCTTGCTCACTTTGCCACTGGATTCAAGCTAGCCTGGCTGATGAGGGCTGTTAGCCCAAAACCGGTCCCAGGATGCTTGTTTCCGGTCCAGGGAAGACATAGCTTGGCAGTTCGGGCTGGACTGTTCCCATGAGGCACAGGGTCAAGACGGATTTGCAAATAGGTGTGTCCGAACTGGGGTGGCAAAGTGAGCTAAAGAATGATGATGGATTCAACTCAGATCTGTGACTGGGGGTGAGTGTTTCAAAAGTTTCAGTACTCCGTCCATCATCTCCTTGTTATTGCTTTGTTAGGCCTAATTTGGCAGGGTATGCCCAGACGTGGGTCCCTTGCTCACTTTGCCACTGGATTCAAGCTGGCCTGGCTGATGAGGCCTGTTAGTCCGAAACCGCTTCCAAGATGCTTGTTTCCGGTCCAGGGAAGACATGGCTTGGTAGTTCAGGCTGGACTGTTCCCATGAGGCACAGGGTCAAGACTGATTTGCATATAGCTGTGTCTGGGGTGGCAAAGCGAGCTAAAGAATGATGGTGGATTCAACTCAGATCTGTGACTGGGGGTGAGTGTTTGAAAAGTTTCAGCACTCCATCCATCATCTCCTTGTGATTGCAAGCTGATTGCCAGTCACGTTTGCCCCTGGAGTGTGAAAAAGTGGCTAAGTTTGGGGTGATCAAGAGCGCAAGGGACGGGGCCATTGCTAGTGTGGAGGATGTGGTTTGGTGGAGCAGTGGTGTGGTTAGCAAGGAAGAATGGTCTGATGCAATGCAGCATGATGAGATATTGAAAGTTGTTTTCAACCTCATCCTCAAAGGAGGACGAAGAGAGAGCACATTACCACACAATGTGAGACCTTTTAATGCTGTTATAGATGAATTGTCTATCCTTGCCGATCAAATTGTAATGCCGGGAGATAAGATTGTCCCTCCATTTGGCATTCGTAAGAGGCTGTTTGACATAGCTCATGAAGGACACCTGGGGCAGGCTGTAACCAAAATAAGATTGAGAAGTAAATTTTGGTGGCCGGGAATGGATGGAGAGGTGGTTGGGTGGTTTGAAAGGTGCAGTGAATGCAGTGATTGTGAGAAAAGGTTGAAGGTGGGGCCACAATCATATCCCAGTTCCATTCATGACCCCGGAGAGGTGTGGCATAGCCTGTGCCTTGATTTCATTGGACCTATGTCTGAAGTCTATCTCAACAAGAGATTTAGGGTGGTCCTCATGGATGTTCATTCTAGATGGTTGATTGTGCACCTTCTACCTGAAATTACTACCATAGTCAGCATAAAAGTGTTGCGTAGCATTTTTAGAGAGGAAGGTTATCCCACTGTGCTAATAACGGACAATGGCACACAATTAACTTCTAGTGAAATGAATACATTTTTACGGAGTTGTGGTATCAAACACTCCCACACTGCACTCTATAATCCACAATCTAACCATATCATGGAAAGGGACAACCCCATGGTTAAGGGAGCAATTGAACTAGCTCTTGCAAAGAACTTGGATATCAAGGAAACCCTGAGTGAGTTGGTGTGGGCTTATCACACGACAGAGAATGCTGCCACTGGTGTTGCGATGCGGGGGAGAAAACCTAACAAGTTGGTACCCTCATGGGTGAGAGAGTTGTTCGAAGGTAAAGGAGTGAGTGTCAGAGACGGGTGTGTACCAACTCCTGCTCCTTTGCAGATGAAGAGGTGTGTACCAATTCCTGCTCCTATGTGGATCAAGCGCCCTTCACCCATTCAGGAATTTGACTGGGTCAAAGTGAGTTTGGGTTGTTGGCTGAAAGGTTTGAGTAAGTTCTGAGGTCCTTTTCAAGTTAAAGAAGTTCACCAGTGGCATGTTGTGCTAGTCAATGGGGAAAAGTGGAATATACGCAGGGTGGCAAAGTTCTGCTGTAAAGACAAGCCACCAGGAGGAATGTTGAAAGAGATGCATGTTCGTGCTACATGTTGGCGCATGATCACCAGCTGTTGAATAATCCTCTTTTGTGTGGAGGTATGAGGGCAGTAGGTCCAGGTGGAGATAATTTGGGTTATTCCAGAATTCCAGTGATGGTGATCAAGAAGTACAGCATCCTCAGGTCACACAACAATGTCACAGACCAATATGGGTTAGGGGAACTCCTCACCATTTTCAAGAGTTTGTGGTAGGGTAGTCCACTTTCTGTTGTTCCCAACTATCATGTCATTACTTGGTGCAAACATTTTCTTCTGTGTCCCACTTTTACGGTGGGCTTATTGTATCTTTTCAACTGTCATGTGTTATCTTGTTTTTGGTATTGGCTTTAGCCTCATCCTTTGTATTCACAAGTATCTTCTTATTTATCTTTTATTTCTACGCATATTATTCACTTTATGTTTTACTCTTCGCATTTGCACAGTATAACATTGTTATGCTCTATCCAATTGCTGAAGGAAGGGGGTAATGTTATGACTTCACTTGTTGTGGTGAGTCGGGCTCCTCGGTAGAACCTCCGTGAATGAAGGTTCTGTTGCGAAGCAGCGTTCCTCGCGACTCAGACAGGGTGGCAGAGAGAGGGACACTGCGACGTCCATGTGCTGTAAGAAAATAAACCTCCTCTGTTGAATTCCTGTCTACTCGTGTTTCACAACAGTGCTCCACCGTAATTCTGGTGTGGTTCTGTCCCTCTAATACTCAGTACTCCCCCCCCCCCTCTATTCAGAGTTGGTGGAAGGGATGTGTTTACAGTGGTGCAGCCTCTGCTGGCTCTGCTGATCTAAACCTCTGATTTGGCAGCCCATCTTCCAAAGGGGTGCCAAGTCACAATGATAGTCGTCCCATCATTGTGAGTGCCGGGCTACCATCACTCATCGTCCCTGCCGAGGCATGGTGGATACAGGCAGGGAACATGTACAATGGCTCTACACACAGGGAGAAATCTCACTTCACATCAAACCAACTGTGCTTTGTGAGGTGATTTGTACTCAGTGCAAACATGTTTGCCTAGAAGATGCTTAAATGGTGCCCACCAGCAAGTGTTCAATGATCTGAAGGGCATGCAGCCACAGCTGGCCTCACAACACAGAAATCCCAGGGAGGTGGGGATCTATAAATAGGGTGACAGTCCTCTGTAGGAAGGTCATGGGTTTATCCCCCTGGCATATTTGCTGACTTTGCACCAGGTTCTAAATGACCCCCGAAGCATGGTTCTCAAGGTCAAATTATGTAGGGCATTTGACATGTCAGGTGAGTTTGGTGGTCTTTGTAGATCATCAATATCTATTCATAATTTTGATTATCTATTTAACAATATTCTGCACATGATGTAATCACAATGCAAGAGCAAAGACGCAGCTGATCATTGCAGGAAAACCCCCAGAAAGATGGTCCTTTCACTGTCACCGACCACAACACACATATCCACACCCCACTCTCTCGCCCTCTGCTTAAATGTCCTTGTAGTCTCAGGGCAAGGATAGAGGTGGAGATTTTTTTAGAGGTTAGGAGGTTACAACAGGTAGAAAAAGGGGCATACTAGATGGGTTTGTTGACCCTAAACTGAAACTAATATATTGTAGTCTATGTACCTGTACGATGGTAGAAAAAGACAGATTTGGAGACAAAGAGCGTGGTTACAAGATATGCAGAATTTAGGTGATAATTGGTGCACAAAGTAATTACTGAAATCCTGGTATAAGTTATGTAATTAATTATAGAATTAACTGCTCCAGATGTTCCAGTTTCTATGGAATGCTGTAGATGGTATAGTGTGTTTTTGCAGTGCAGACTGAATAGGGAGGTTTCTGATGTCATATATCATGGCCAGAGTTTCCCTCATAATACGTATTGCTGTCATGCTTCTGTGTGAATTTGAAGAGAAAATGAGGGAGAAGTAGGGTGCATAAGCACTCCATGGCAATTGAAAGGCAGGAGAGAAGTTTGGCCTATGTCTGAAGTTTTTTGATGTATGGATATGGCTAAACATCTGCAACCGCATCGTTAGCAAGTGTGTAGCTGGGCTTACTCATGGGTGTAGGAGAGAAGACCACATAGAATACAGGGCTAAGAGTGCACAGAGATGGCATAAGTTATCTTTGAGTGGAGCAAACTCAGGGATTCAAGCAGCTCTGGGGCCCAGGAGTGCATTCAAACAACTCCAGAACATCCTGTGTGGAAGAAAAAATGCCATATGAACTTTATGGTATAACAGGGTCTGCTACACCCCCAATCCACTATGCTTAATGCACCAATTACCAGAGAGATTGCAAAAAAATCTTAAATGGGCATTAGGGGCCATATGTATGAAGGCAATTTTGCGATTGCAAAACAGCAGTGTCATGTGTATGACACAAACCACCCCTCGCAAAATAAGGAATTGCAAATTTTGCGATTCCCTATTTTGCGATTGCATTTAGGGAATCACAAATTGCGATTCCTTAAATGCAATGTAAAAAGCACAGAAAAAGTGAAATTTGGACTTAAGGAATCGCAATTTACCACCAACTTCAAGTTGGTGATAATTTGCGATTTCTTTGAAAAATGCACTTTTATGCATTTTTCAAAGTGCCATGTGACTCACATACATGCCTTTAGGGCATGTATGTGCGCCACATCTGCACCCATGCTCATTTCAGGGGTGCAACAGGGTGTCCTTTTGACACCCTGGAACCCTTGAAATTGCATTCGCAATTTGCGATTCTCTAATTGGGAATCGCAAAATGACAATGTCTTCCCATTCATCCCTATGGGCCTCTCGGCCCATAGGGATGAATGAATGGGGAGGTATTCCTTAATTGTGAATCGCAAATTGCGTTTCGCAATTAAGGAATATGTAGGATTCGCAAAATGTATTGCAAATCCTACATACATAGGGTTTTGCGATTCTCAAATAGTGATTCGCAAAAATCGCTATTTGAGAATCGCAAATTGGCATTTTCATACATATGGCCCTAGGTGTGTGAAATATGAGTAAGCTGAGGGTAAACCATTGTTTCAGATAATAATGATTGGTATACCTACCCATTATTGTGAAAAATTCAGGGCAAAAAATATTTATTACTTGTTAAAATGGCAGAAACAAAATTATTATCTCATAGTAGGAAGTCTTTTTTATAAAAAAGAACAAATGGACCCTCACTATTAAATCAGGAAGGAGCCAGTGTTACAGTCAAGGATGTTTTTGACTGTGATCAGATTTTCAATTTCAAAAAGAAAATTATTAGAAAGGCTTTACACCGGAAAATGACGATGGACTATTGTGAGGTAGAGATAATTCCACTTGGGTTACAGATGAAGAATGAACTCTGTGTTTTTGTGCAAAATATAAAGATAAGTGGAGATTATTTGCCAACAAGGGTTCAAGAGATTGGATGCTACTAATTATAGAAACTGCTTGAGTTTTAAGTGATGAAAAATCAGGAATTGGAAGAAATGGAACAGAAGATTCTGATTAATGAGTCCTTGGATAATGGCGAAATTAACTTAGATGACATTACTAAACAGATTAAGACATTCAAAGAAGATCTGATCAAGAAAGGGACCATTAACCCAAAACGAGATGTATCTAATTATGATAAAACTTGGGTTTATCCCTTTCTTGAACTAGAATGTGATAAGAACAAAAATATTACTGGACATGGCAGAGAGAACAGATATCCCTATAAGAGAAAAACAGTAACATTCTCAGAGAGTTCAAATAGATCAGAGGATATTTCAGAGGAACCAAGTTCATCAGGTTAACAAGAAGAAGGGGATAATACCAATAGACAAAGGATGTTTAGAGAGGCACCAATCAAACATTTTTTTTCAGAGAGGCAAGAGAGGACTCGGGGAGGGGAAGAGGAGACAGGGGAAGGGGGAGAGGGAGAGGGAGAGGGAGATGAAGAGAGAGTATTCCCCACAACTACCCGCCCCAAGTCTTCTGAGAGAAGGTTGTCGACCCAGATAAAGTCGAGAATGGAATTAGGTGGATACAAGAACTTAGGACCAGACATTATATATCTAACTAGGAGAGTGAACTGAGGAGACAGAAACAGATGTTTTAGAGAAGGTCCTTTCAATTGTCCCACATAGAGAAAAATAATTTTTACCAATCATATTTAGATCAATGTAAACTTTTTAAGAAAATAAGACTCAAGAGATTTTTTGATCAAAGAGAATCCATTCCATCAAATGATGTGACAGGTTGGAGACCTGACAAGATTAATATTTGGTCTGCATGGTTAGGTTTTCAATGTTTCTATGTGGGTGATGTATCAAGTGTGAAATTAATGTATATATGTTTATTGATGATCAAAGTAATGCATTTGTACTGAAGTAGGATTATATAGAGTTTGTATTTCTTTGAGGTCCCTAAGTATCTAATGAATTATTTTGAATGGATGTCATTTATACCTGATTACAAGGACCACAGTTCTGGCAGAATGCTAACTCATCCCAGAAATTACCAGTACTGTGCAGTAACAATCCTCCAGTATTGTGTAATTGTGAGTCAAACTGCATAGAATGGACAATTACTGTGCGGACCAGGATTTACCAGGTGGTGTTCTCCGTGGTATTGTCTTTTATTTGGAGATTAATGGACACACCTACTGCCTGCTCTGGGGTGGAGTAAAAGTGTACAGGGGCTTTTGGAGGGCAGTGGCAGAGGAAGGGGGTGAGGAGGGTGAATGAATTAATGGAGAATGTTGCCTCCCTGTGCAATGTCTGAAGTATGGGCAGTGTTATAGGAGGGGCCCAGGATACGATGCAGCCTTCTAATGCAGGGTTTTCAAGTAGCTTAGACAGGTTCACTGTTCACATAGGTAAATCCAGGTGCAGAATTATTGGAACTCTCATAACAGCTCAGAACACAATTGTACATGGTAATTACGCTTCAACCAGTTTATAATCAGGGCCCATCTTGTTTAAATGGAGCCTTGCAAATGGACTGATTAGGCAGGGGGAATGATGAGATATCCTTTGTGACCTGAGATCAAGTACTTTCTCGATGGTTGACAAAATAAAAATCTGATGCTCCCTTTGATGATCAACCTTTCACTGTTGTGACCACTAAAGGACACATGGTGATCGCCCAGCATCCTGGGAAGTCCCTTACATGAGATTATTCGCACTCAGGCCCTTAGGCATTGTTAGTTTCTGGAATTCGATGAAGTTAGAATTATGACTAAAAGCTTCAAAAGATGGAGGTGGTGGTAGCTTATCTGTCCTACTGAGAGGGTCTGTTCTGACCCAACAAATTTCAACTAGTTAGTAAACAGTTAGATAAAAAAGGACAGTTCCAAATAGAATAATTTGTTGGTCACGGAGAGAAAAACCCTTTTGCCAAATGCACCTGGCCCAGTCAATCTCATCTAGAAGCCTATGGAAGCTATTCTAGCACTGTTTAACTTTTGCTAGTCCCTGCAACTTCCCGCTTACATAACATCCGCTGCTCCTTGGGGGCTGCACTTCTTGTGCTTCCCAGAATCCAACAACCTCTACACTCCATGGAGATACTCCAAAATAAAAAACCAGGTGGTATGTTTTATTTTCGTGCTATATGGTATGTCTGACACCCATAATATGATTCACTTTCTTAAATAAAATACAAGCAGTTAACTTTATTTACTCTGTCACAGTTGAAAGTATAAGTTGTTCTAACCAAGGAAAATTGTTGTTTGTTTTAAATATTTTCAGTCTGAGTGAGTTCTAAGCTCACTTTTTCTATTCAGAGTAAAACAGGTGTCTCTGATTAAAAAGGGACAGATGAAAATGGCATTGCACTTGCTTATATGTGGTGTGTATGAGAGTCTGAAGCGCCAGGAAGAGGAAGAGGTACATGGGGATAATTGGGCAGTAATAACTTAGGGCTGGCTCTGATTAAACTCACTCTTAAAAAAAGGACCCTCCCCCGAACGCCTTGAAAACAGACTCACTGTAACAATAATTACAATTCATTTGAGTGTAAACACAATGGCTGTATCTGCTCCCATTCCAAAGTTATCACTTAATAAATGTAATGAGGTAATACAGTGTTAGTCAATGGGAGAGATAAGCCTTACAGCCGTGCAAACAACTTTAGGAGTTTTCACTGCCAGCACAGAAAAAATATACATGCACATGTCCTACTTTTTAAATATAATGCACCCTGCCCTGTGAGCCTTTGGGTTTAGGTCAGGCAAAACGTATTAGCCAGGTCAAAATGTTAGTTTAAAACTGCACTAAAGACTGCAGTGGCAGGCCCAAGACATGTTTTAAAGGGCTACTTTAGCGGGTGGCGCAATAAGTTCTGCAAGTAACCTAGTAGCATTTAATTTACAGTCACGGACACATGACACATATTGTACCATTTACGGGGGACATACAAGTAAACTAAAGTGCCAATTTGGTGTGGGCTAATTTTACTATGTTTGAAGAAGAGAACAGAAGCACTTTAGCACTGGTCAGCAGTTGCAAAGTGCACAGAGTCCTGAAGCTAACAGAAACAAGCATTGGCATAGCCAATAGGTCTCGCCTTTGAGACCTTATAAGTGTTTAACCATGCAACAGTTAATGTTGTTGCACCAAGGATATTGTGCTGCATAACTAAATACTTATATGGTCCCAAAAGCGAGACCTATTGGCTATGCCAATGCTTGTTTGATTTGATTATAGTTTTAGAGCATGGGTTCTGGACCTTTATCAGCTCCTAGTCCCCCCCCCTCTTTTTCTTTGATAATATTTACAACTACACCAACCAGGCCCTCCTAAGAGAGTCTTCACAAGGAGCACCACAGTGCAAATCTTCTACCCCCAGGATTGACAAAGGATGTAATCAACATCAAAATTCTTGCTGACTACAGTAATCTGTGAGAATCCATGTAAGAAAATGCCTGTCTACACACAGTAACACACTGTGACTTAATTCACTCATAAAAGCCCACAGGCAATGGTTTTCACAGTATGTTAGGCCCACTGCCTTTGTTGTCATTTTTCATAATAAACAGATCAGACCTATTGCATCTGACATTACGTTTCCCAATGAAGCGGCATACTCCATTTATCATTTGCTCATCACGGTAACCAGCTCAGGCCTACTAAATCAAGCATAAGCTTTCTCCCAAAGCAACCATCAGGCAAACAGCATCTGAGGGGGTAACCAACACCAAAACTGATGCTGAAAACAAAATACCAGCCTACAGTAACAACAATCACCCTCAATTGTCTAATGGCTTTAATAAACGCATTTCACAATAAGTCTTACGCCTACCTTTGTTGTAAGTTTTCATAATGAACAGATCAAATCTACGGTATCTGATAATGTCTCCCAAAGATGCACTCAGGCGTGCAGGCTTGATCATTCGCTTGTCACCATACCCAACTGAGGCCCCCAGTATTACACACTGGTAGGCAGTCATCAAGCCAAGCTATAAAATGACAAGTGTATACAAACTTACAGTTGTGAAACAATATACAGCCCCTCAGAAACGGGCCCGATTGGATCATTACACTGCAAATCTTTATCTTCAAGAGTTTGTAAAAGGGTGACAAACACCAAAACCCTTGACTACTGCGGTAATCTGTGAGATTCCAACAGACAACATTTCAGTCTATAGCCTTTAACACAGTGCAACACCAATGTACCCTTAACAGCCTATTCGCTTTAACATATGATTTTCACAGTAAAGTGGTCAGGCTTACAGCCTTTGTCATAACGTTTCATAATAACCAATGGGACCAACGGCATTTAACATAACGCTTTCCAATGAACCAAGCAAGCCTTCATCATTGGCGCGTCACCATAACAAATTCAGGCCTTCTGAATCTTGTATAACCTTTCCCACAAGCAGCCCTCTGGCACACACTCAGAAAGTTATAAATATACACAAAAACAGCTGGCAAAACAACACTGAACCCATCCCCCGTGAGGATTAAACAGGATTGTCAAAGTACAAATCTTCTACCCCACAGGGTTTGTCAGAGCGGGCAAAAAGGGGGGAAAATGTAACATTAAAACCAGTCTCTCCTGCAATAACCTGTGAGGATCCATGTGTAACAATATCTGTCTCCTGAGGTTAACACAATGCAATAATATTTCACGCTTAGAGGCCTACTGGTTATAAAATATGATATGAGTCAGGTATATTGTGTTTGCCATAAGTTTTCATATAGAATATTACACTTATGGTCTCTGGCATAACTTTTTTCACTGATCCAAACAAGCCTCTGGCGTTTACCACCTGCCTGTCAGGGCTACTGTGTTCCACATACGCTTTCCCACAAGACAAGTATCTGTATGCAGTCAAAAAATTACAACTGCCTACAAAATGACAGTAGGAAAAGTATACAACACTTTCACAAACAGACTAACAAGGATTCCCAAAGTGTAAATCTTCTACCCCAAGAGTCTGTTAGAGGAGGGTAACCAAAGCCCTTGTCTACTATGGTAATCAGTGATATTTCCTGTAACAAAATACCGGTTACAAGCTTAAAGAAAGTATAATGAGAATCTACCTGTAAGTGCCTATTGGCTGTAACACATGCTTTTCACAATAAGTAAATTTGGACTACTGCCTTTTTTGAAACTTTTGATAAAGCCATGATTGATGGACTGTCGCCATAACTAAATCGGTCTGGTAACGATGTATTCATGAAATAAACATATTGACTACAAAGGATGAAACAGTAGTCATGAATTTGATAAGGACTTCAAGTAGCATAAAGCATTACGGTTATCAAAGCTGTAAGCAAAAATGCCAAAAAGCAGTGCCATCATTTGAATAGTGATACAAATGTCCTTCTGATACCACAATCAGAGTACACGGGCACATAGACATGAATGCTGTGGCTTGCTCAAAGCAGCTTACTGTAAGCAGAACACTAGTAGTGAACCAAGAGGCAAGTGAAGGCAGCAAATATGAATTGTCTCTCATTTTCTTTTGGTTTTATTCAAGTATTTATAATGACTCACGCAGCACAGCATTGGTTAGTGGTCGACAACCCTTATCCAAGTTACGCCCACTGTGAGGAAAGTATTTGGCGCGGATCAAACTTCATGACCATACCTAGGCAAAACACCAATATTTTTGTGAAAACACCTCCAGATGGGAGAGCAGAAACAAATACTGGGTAGAAGGGAGATTGGGGTATTCAGGATAATGGGCAAATAATCCGACCACTACCGCTTTATCAACCTCATAGTCCCATTTGTTACTTCGTGACAAGGCAGGTCTTCATAAAGATCCCTATGCCTAGGTAAGATACACTAGCAGACAGCACTGCACCAACAACCTTTATTGCTTTACCAGCAGAAGAAAAAGGAAAAGCTCTCTCAGGAAACAGTAACACCACCAAGCACACTGGTACCGAACAATCTAATTTCCCTCACTCATGTCAAGCCTGTAGTGGGAAACAAAGGTGGACGTGAAAGATGTCAGCCAAGGAAACTCCACCAAAATATGTCTAGGTGGTGCCTAGTGGAACCAAACTGAACATGGCTCAGAATTGGCAACCACGCTGCGCTGCCCGTATGCAAGGGTAATCCATGATTTCTTTTAACGGCCAAAATTCATGGTGGAGGATTTGAAAACCACCTTAGCAATGCCAAAACTGATAAAAAGGTTGTAACACACACACAATCCTCAGTAGGGATCCTTGAGAAAGCAAACTGACAGCCCTAAACACGTTCTGTAACTGTGACTTTGCATTTTCATCAGAAGACAGCTAAAGAAGGAAGAATAACTCTTGTGCCAGAAGGTAGAGACAACCTGTGGAAGAAACCCTGGACCAACAACAAGATTATATGATCTGGAAAACCCTCAAGTGGGGTCACACCAGAAAACACATAACACAAAATGCAGCACTTACTTAGCCAGTGAGCGACAACTACGAGAAATAAAACGAGGGACAAAAAAATGTTCACGCACCTCCGGTAATGTCTAAGGTCTCAAAGAGAGAAGCTTGGAGAGCTGAGCTGCAGATCATATACATTTAGGGTACAACAAGGCAAATTGCTGGAACCGTGTCATAGTAGGAACTGAAGTGAGAGATCGCCACGCCAACAGCCCCCTAAGGCCAGTAGAAAGACCCATCACAAACAACTGGCAGTTAGGCTTAGTACACTTGAGGGGATGTTCACAATTATTCTATCAAAGTGTTTTGCACTAGGTTACTCAAATTTGGTTGTTTTGTGGAGTCACGCTGTTTATTGTTGCAACTAAGGTTTTAAATTCATTGTTCTACACAGGAAAACGGATAGGTCACTTTAATTTAGCCGATCAATTTGGTGCTTGTATGGCTGCTGGCCTAGTTGCTGTACGTAATAATAGTATCGCATTTCTTGGGTCAAATTGTATACAGCCTCATCAGCTTCACTTTAATAATCAAGCGGCCGTGCGAACGCGAAAGCGAAAGTAATCGCGGTAAAGCGCGGCGAGCGTGCCCGAGCACATGCACTGTAGCTCTAGGCTGGCCTGGTAGTACTTTTTGGAGCCCTCTCAATAAGTCTCGCCAGACCAGCGCATGCGCTGGGTCAGGCGAGACCTAAAAATCCAGCAAAACAGGAAGCAGGAAGGGCAAAATATTTGGGAAATACCACACCAAGGATGTCAGGTGTAACGCCTGACGTGTAACTCCTTTGTGCGGCCTCCTGAATTGGTATATATGTCATTCTGTGAGCAGGGAAGCACCTGAATGCTTAGGAATAAAGTGTTTAGTGTTTGAATACGGGCCATAAGCACATATACTTTGTGCATGCTTTGTCTCCAAGGTAAAAGTAGCAGTTAGAAGATTTTAAGGGAAACTCACAGGCGTAAACTCCCAGCGAGTCCCATTAAAAGTTACAAAGTAAGATTATTTGCGGTCATAGTAGAACCGGCTCCATATATGCCCTGGCTCATTCCAATTACAGGTCTGAATTATCACAAATGACCACCACGCCTTAGGGCAGTGGAATCCGATCCAATGCTGAAATGTTTTCATTATTTTTCATTATCATCACAACGCTGTGTATGTTGTCCGAATTACTACTGTCCACCTTAACCTGCTGTGGGAAATGATGCCAGCACAACATTTATTGCTTTCAGTGATATTTATGCAGGTTGTAAAACTCTGCATCAGAGCATTTTTTGACAGGAATGAATACAGGAGTATACATTGGAGTAAAAGAGATAAGGCAGAAGAGTACTATGAAGTGTGGAGCAGTGCTGTGAAGTTCCTGATGAAGAGATTTGTGTGGGGTTAATAACATTAGGAGTACCCATGACATGTTTTCATAGTAACAAGTGGTGGGTAAACACATCTCTCTCTGGTTCTAGACTCTCCTACCAGACCCTCCCCTTCCAGCTTACGCCCCACCGTGCTTCCTGAAATGTAAAATGGAAACTGTAGCTATGATCAGCATAAAATCAGAAAGTCTCCTCACAAAGTGTAAGGGAACACAGGAATCACTGCATGGCATGCCAGGGAGAGCGCAAAAGGAATGGCCTTACCCTCTAGCTAGGGCATGTATGTACTATCTAGAATGGAGCTAAGCATGGTGCAAAAACAGGTGAAGATGTCATTAGAGTCCAATGGTAAGCAATCTTCCGATGGTTCATCTTCTTCGTCCTCGATTCCCACGGTGTATGTTCTGGTCAGCATGAGGTCAGTTAGAGGTGGCTACAATATTACAAAAAGTGACTTCCACAAAAGTTTTCATGAGAACCTTTTGCAGACCTAGTCTGTTAGCTGTCTTGTATCTCATCGTATAACAATGAGCTACATTAAATGAAACATTCAAATTCTGGTATGTCCTGGTTAGATCACGAAATGTAAGCTGAAGTAAGCATCTTCTTTTCATTAACTAACGCGTTCGGTATGTATATGTGGCAAAGAAAACAATCTAAGCACAGTGAAGTCATATGGTGTGAGGAAAGAAGAAATACATTTTTTCATGAAACAGCATATTTCCACAACATTCAAGACCTAGAGTGCAATTCTAACATTAAATCACTATTTTATAAAAAAAAAAGTATATATATTTTCTTAAAGGTATAGAGTGAAATAAAGGAACAGTGTCGCTTAGTAAGTGCAAACGATACAAATGGAAGCTTTCAGCACGTTGAGTAAACAAATATTTACTAGCATCTAGCTTATTATGCATTTTCCATGTTAATTTCCAACACGTTTCCATATTATTGTGTGGTGAAATGTTAGGAACATTTTCCAGCTCTGACAGACGGAAAACTAATTTGCATTGTAAAAGACGTGTACACTTATCCGAGTGCCCGATTGTACTGTTGTCTTGATCCCTAATGCTGATGATGGGGAAAGTCTACTGCCTCCATCAAGGGTTAAGCAGCATGAGCGCGGTGGTGACATCATACTGTGTAGTGATCATTAGAAGTGAACAGGTTCTTTTTACTCTGTCTGACTGCATTAAGGCCTACAGGCTCAGTCATCTTTTTAAAGTTCCGCTGCTGTGTTCTTAGCTCACGCTAGACCTTCATTAGGTAGAAGTTAAATCCTCGGTAGCGCAGTCGTAGTGACTGCGCTGGATGCATGTGTGCCTGGGAAAGGTACAGTACAGGGATAGAGCAGTTCTGTGCAGTATATGTCTGGTTATTGCATGTTCTGGATGTATGTGTGGCTGTGAGGAATACATTACATAAGAGAAGTAATAATGTGCATTGCGGGTGCAATGAAAACATGTTTTGGCTGTATGTGTGTTTGTGTGAAGTGCAATACATGAAGGGTGAAGTGTTGAGTAGCGCACATATGGTGAGTAAGTGTGTGCTGGCAGTGTGTGTGTTCGTAAAAAGAATACACTGGTACAAGAAAGAAAAGCTACAGTACTGAACAGTACACACAGACTGAATGTATGTGTTGAATGCATGTGTGTCTGTAGTGGCACATTGCATGTAGGTAACATTAATGGAAGGTATGTGTGCTGTCAAATTACACTGAGTGCAATTGTGCCTGCAATGGTACATTTCTTGGTGATCCGTGGTTTCCATTTTGGGATGTCCTGGCCTTCCTGGTGAACCCATGAAGAGTACAGGAATCCGCACAGACAGATTTGTGTACTGCTGCGTTCCTGTGAGCTGGGTGGTATTCACACTAGAGGAAGGGAGAAAGAGACTCCCCTTTACCACTTGCACTTTGATTCAGTGATAGAAGGGGCCTGGACACATCTCAGAAAAGAGATGGGGCTGATAAGGGAATCATAAAGAGTAGGACTAGGAGTCTGGATTTCTCGTTTGATGCACATATCACTGCGACTGACATCTCGGTGTGAACTCTGGTCACTCCCATAAACTGTGTTGTGGGTCTATTAGCGACGGAGTTTTCCTGCTGACAGCCTTTCAAGAGGGAAAAAGAGAAGAAAAAATATACACTTCAAAAGAAGCAGAATCCCAGTATAAAACTTGAAAGACTCAGAACCTTAATCACATTTTGTGTCTGGAAAAGGACGTTGAGACCCCACAATTTGTCATCTGCCAAGAAACGGAGAGGGGATGTCAGAAGAGGAAGCTCTGCAAGACTCTTGCCTGCGACCACTTCTGGGGTCTACTAGTCTCCATGCAGGGTGAGGGGACAGTGTACAGGACTGTTTTCGGTGACTCCTGTATGCCAAGAGAGGACATCCATAGACTGAGCCGTGTATCGAGCACTGTACAGGGAGCGCCATGCCTGTACTGCTTGTTGCAGTTACCACATATGGCAGAGGGATCCTCCGGTGAAGGTTTGTGTGACCAGAATGCCAGGAATCATGAATGCCTAAGCTGCAACCATGAATGCCAGGAGGGACTTGTAGTATAGGAGGAATCTACACTGTGTACAGAGGTACCACAGAAACTCTGTATGCAAGGAGGGGCTGATGGTACTAGATTGGCATGGATTTCAAGCAGTTGTCCGGGACTGGAGTGAAGCTGTGACCAGTGGGTCAAGTCCATACAACAAGATCTGCCCTGCCTTGACTGAGTCCGAGGACCAGGAGTACTCCGATGGAGGATGTCGCACCCTTGTTGGGCTCCAATTGGGAGCAGAAGGATTGAATATTCCTACCTTCCCGTGCTGGTGGGAAAATGACTTACCACATCTTCACAAGCTGGAAACTATTGCATTCACTCAGGAGAGAGAACCTGCAACTTCCGGTTGATGCCGCAACTTCTCTGAGCAGCATCAGAACTCACAAGTGCACGCGCTCAGGGAACCCGCTGCAATGCCAAATGCTTCCATGCTGCAAGAGCGGGTAAGACTTGAATTGGGCCTGCAGGGCCCCAGAAGATTTGCTGCTGTAGGTTCTGCGGTACCATAGACGCTTTTGACTAATTTCATGAGAGGCAAAGGGGAACTCTTGAGTATGCTCTACTGGTGAGCGATCCCTGGATGCTGTATGAGGAATATCACCTACTACATTGCACAGCAGAGGGTGGGACAGGGACTTGCCTGACAAACACAATAGCCACAACCTCAAGGGGATTGTGTTCTTGACACAATGTCATTATACCTTTGAATGCCATTATACCTATGTGTAGAGTTAGAAATAAAAAACGTGCATTTGACGGGACATTGATTTATTGACAGTACAGTGTGCACCTAGAGTTACGGGTTGTGTCCACTTACCTGCTTCTGCACTATCCTCTCGAGGGATCCTTTGACTGCTCATCTGCAGCTACCACTGAGAGTCTAGTGCAGAAGGGGTACTTGGCCCAGTTGCTCAGGATCCATAGTAGGTTGGGCTCACAACGTCAGGAGTGTAGGGCCTCTACAACCACGGTTGATCCCAGAAGCCCCTGCGTGATCCCTGGAAAATGTTCTAACAGGGAGCTTGCGTGCACGCGCAGCCATCCTTCTGGCAAGACTGATCTGGGCTGCAGCACTGGACTCCTCAGCAAAGACAGCCTGGAATGCTCCAGACATGCCCAGGGCTTAACTGGGTCAGAGGGATTAAAGTAAAAAGTGCAAGTACACTCTAAAAACCAAGATGAGCACTGCCATAAAGCGCAAACAAATTATAAAACATAAAAAAAGTTGTTTCATGTCAGCAGTAGAAGATTACCCTACATCCAACCATCAAAAAGCTAAGGTAAAAGATCTATGCTCCAGGGGAGCAACACACCCTGAATAAGGAAGAAGGTCACTAATAAACAACCATTGGCAAAACCAGTAGTTTTGACCTTTGAGATCTAAAGGCTACGTCAATAGTTTTTAGCTATACTGCACACCATATAATATATAAACAATTGGTATAGAGAGATCAATCTCTCATTTATTTTTGCACAAGGGACTATAAATTACCTTGGCAATACGTTATTTCTTATAACAAAATCATCAATTATTTATCAGGTGCAGATATCCATTGGTGAGCATCAAAATGAATCGTACACAAAAATAGACAGATTAATCACAAATAGTACATTACAAAACAACCCATATATACATAATCATATATACAACATATACATCATATACATTCCCCTAACTACTCTTTAAATATGCACACTTCTCCATCTCAGTGATACATTCAGAAGTAGTCCTCTTGGCGTCAGAGGTATCATTCCTCTCTCTTAATTTATTACATGAGCCCAAATAACTAATGTTTAATCCAAACAATAGGCGGACTCCTCCTTAGACTGTGTGTCGACGCGGTTGCGTTTCAGCCTCCAATTTCTTATCGGCTTCCTCAGGACAGGGATACTCTATCTGTAGGTCGTCCAAATTAATCAATCTTCAAAGCAACTTGGCGTCAACTCAGGCCTCATTCATCAATATCGTTATCCTCTATACACTTGCTTCATCTATGGGGAACCTGATATTCTTCGCGTGATTCGCCATAATTGCAGGTCGATTATGTTTTAACCAAGTTGCTGCGCAGTCCTCCGTTACTTCCTACTAACGCTTCAGTCTGCACACCCTAACCATACCCAGGCAGTGTGGGATTAGAGATGAAAAGAGGGTACAGAGCAGAGGATAAAGAGAGGAAAAAAGAGGCTGAAAGAATGAAAGCAGAGCAAAGATAGAACAGATCCAGGAAATAGAAGAGGGCTGAGGGGAGCAGTGCCGGATTACATGTGAAACAGGTAGGCAGCGGAGGATAAGTAGAGGAAAACAGAGGCTGCAAGGAGGGAAAGCAGAGCAAAGAAAGGGGAGCACAGCCAGGTTTGAGGGCTTTGCTGAAAAGGAAAGGGGGTGCAGAGTGGAGGAGAAAAGAGAGAAAAACTGCACTATGAAAAAAAAGGGTTTTCACAGACTTTAACAACCAAGGGGCATTAATTATCGCCGCTTTAGCGGCAGAAAACTGCCGCTAAAACGGCGATAAAGGGCTTGATAATATGCTCTATGGAATTCCAATTGAAGCCCATGTTAGACGTCCTTCACATTTAACATGGGCTTCAATTGGAATTCCATAGAGCATATTATCAAGCCCATTATCGCCGTTTTAGCGGCAGTTTTCTGCCGCTAAAGCGGCGATAATTTGATCGCCTGGCTTGATAATGTGCCCTCAAAAACGTTTTTTTTTTGTATAACAATAGAGCCAGCAGTTAAAAGGATCAGAGTCCAAAGACCTAATGAGTTTTACTACACATTTCCCAACAAAATAGGGGCATATTAACAAAGACGGCGTTAACATTATCGCCGGTTTAGCGCCAGAAAACTGCCGCTAAAGCGGCGATAATGGGCTTGATAATATGCTCTGGAGAATTCGCATAGAAGCCCATGTTCACACCAAAACATGGGCTTCTATGGGAGTTCCATAGAGCATATTATCAAGCCCAGTATCGCCGGTTAAGCGGCATTTTTCTGCCGCTAAACCGGCGATAATGTTTAACGCCGTCCTTGATAATATGCCCCATAGTTCTCATTCTATCAGCTGTGGAAGAATGAACGGCGGAGCCAGCTCTGACAAAATGTAACCCCCTGATGTACAGAATGTGTTCCCAACTTCCCCAAAAAGTCTGTACTCACTGAAGTGTCTCACCAGCTAAAGAAAGTATTCTGGTGCGATAGTTGGTCTGGCTTTTCCTGTTATTGTGGCACCCCGGGGGCCCGTGATTACCTGGAAAACACAAACTGTGCAGTTAAACTCTTTCCAATGTTTGTAAAATGCTTCCAGGAGAAAGAGGGGCTTATGCTCAGAGAGTACACACGTATTTGCTGAAAGAACTGAACAGTGTGGGCGTTGCAGGCGTGCAGATATCCTATGCAGATGTGTTTAGTGCTGTAACAACCTCATAAACTGTCTGCCTGTGAAATCAGCGTCATCATTCCTGGAAAGACAAGCACACCTGATAAAATACCTGTGCTGACTAGGAGCGAGGCAGTCAGTCTGCAGCCGTGTCTAGATTTCATTAAAGTTCACTTTTGGTTTACGTGTCAAATGATGTTACATCTTTATAAAAGTGCTTTAAAATACATATCTACAAATACAACAGTTCTATATCAATTTATGAATTGACAATACATTTAATAAAACCTCACAGTCATTAATAGTCATATTCTGTGCATTCACAGCTGGTCAATTTATACTTATGTGAAGCGCTGGTGACGTATCAGTAGATCGCTGACATAATATTGATCACCCCAATATCGTGATACAGGAATATCGTTTAAAAAATATAAATTGCAAAAATATTGCTTTCCTATATCTGTACTGGTAACTACAAAAAACGTCGACATTTTTTTATTATTTTTTTTAATGGTTTTTCACTGTGCGCGCACCGTACATGCACCTCTGCGATTTAAAAAAAAAAAAAATTAAATGTTTTTTTCTGCCTTCGGGGTCCTTCAGGGACCCCCTGACCAAGGCTAGGGGGTCAGGAACTCTCTACCCTGCCCCCTTTTCACGTTCGCCACATTCCTTTTCCACTCTCGCACTGAAAACAAACAAAATGGCGGCCGACACTTCCTGATTTCGACCGATTCGAACGTTGACTGACATGTAACAACCAATCAGTATTATGCTAGCGCACGTTAGGGTGCGCGCACGGTGCGCGCACCGTGCGCAGCTATAGATATGTATGTGCTTTTAACTGCAATTTTCTCAGGAACTACTGAACAGATTGACTCCATATATGTAAAAGGCACATCCCTGACCTGAGGACTACCTCTTTGCCAAATTTCAAGTAATTCTGTTCAGCCGTTCGGGCTGTACCTTCGACTAAAGGTCCTATGGGAAAATGCATGGGGAAAACGCGTTTTGGGACCCCCCTTTTTTCTCGGCCCCCGCTTGATGAATCCCCCCCGAGACTTTCAGGGTAGGAGCTGAGCGGAGCGCCCCATTAGGTTTGTGAATTTCACGAAGATTCGTCAACCGGCGCCAAAGTTATTCAAAATAGAACTTTGAGATTTCCTATGGAAACACGGTCCTAACTATAACTATCTACTGGCGACCGCCAGTAGATAATGTATATATATATATATATATATATATATATATAGGCACGGAGCATTCGTCAATTTCTCCAAGAAAAAGAATGCACGAACTCCTCTTCGTCGGTAAACACTTTTTTATTTTCAAAAGTATTAGAATCTCCCTTCTGTCATGACGCGTTTCGGCCGGCGAACGGCTTGATCACATATATATATATATTCTCTGAAAAAACCATAGGTTTCAGGGGTGTTATAGTTAGCTGGACTTTTCACTTGTACAAAACCATTGAAATTCCCCCGTTATAGTTAGTTCAGCTAACTATAACTCGCGCGCCCACAATGCACTGCTGATGACGTCACATATTACATCACTCATGACATGGTCAGTGACATCACTCATGACATCACTGATGACATCTCAAATGACATCACTGATGACATCACTGATGACATCATCCAGTGAATGTCTGTTTTTCAGAAAATTAAATATGTTTTATATATGTATATCTAAACAATGATGGAAGAATAAATGGGTATATAAGTGTCTAAATGGATGATTTGTTTATGAAAAATTGATTGTGTAACTGACTGATTAAGTGTATCATAGTGAATACATGGCTTAGTGAGTAATGTTTAAATATGTAAATATCTGTATCAGTCTCTCACTTTGTGTATAAGTGGCTGCATGGGTTGGTGAGTAGCTACATGGGTGTCTATATAGGTTATTAGTTGTTTTTTTGAGTATCAGTCTGAGCGTCTGCATGGTTCGGTGGGGGGTATTACGTAGTGCATAGGTGCATGAATGAGTGACTCACTGTTTGTATGTGTTGAAGACAGCATGTGTGCAGGACTGTATGGGTGGATGAGTGTGTGTATGGGTGTGTTAGTGAGTGAATGACTGTCTCAATAGTGTCTTTATGAGTAACTACATATGTTTTAAACTAGTATATGTGACTATTGGTGTATATAAGTGAGTATATGTGAGAGTGGGAGATTGAAAGAGTTCCTGTATGAATAAGTATGTGTTTCTATAAGTGATTGTTTAAAAGACTAAGTATGTGTAAGTTTCCGTAGAAGTAAGTGTGGTGGTGTGTGTATAACTGTATATGCAAGTAAATGTATGTTTGATTCTTTATTAGCATGAGTGACTATGTGTGTGAGTAACTCTATGGGTGAGTGGCATTGTGTAACAGGATGTATAGGTGTATGAGTACATATGATGAGTGAGTACATGTATGAGTGACTGTATAGGACTGTTGGTGAATGAGTGGATGTGTATGTGGATCTTAGAATTACTGAAGAGGTTGTTGTAACTGGTATTGGCATGTCCATTGTTTTGAACATTTTAGTCTCTATTTTTGAATGTGTGTATCAAAGGTTATATTAGGGTGAGAGGAGGTCTGCCACTCTATCACAAGGATGATGTCATCAGTGATATCATTTGAGATGTCATCAGTGATGTCATGAGTGATGTCACTGACCATGTCATGAGTGATGTAATATGTGACGTCATCAGCAGTGCATTGCGGGCGCGCGAGTTATAGTTAGCTGAACTAACTATAACGGGGGAATTTCAATGGTTTTGTACAAGTGAAAAGTCCAGCTAACTATAACACCCCTGAAACCTATGGTTTTTTCAGTGAATTTCTGAGGTTTTTTAAATGCTAATTCCTAACTATAACGTGCCTGAAACCTATGTTTTTTTCTGTGAATTTCAAAGGTTTTTTAAATGCTAATTTCTAACTATGCCTACAGACATAGGACATGTGAAGAAAGAAGAAAAAATGCACAGAAAGAAAAAAAAGAAGTGCAGAAAGAAGCAACAGAAGTCCTCAAAGACGAAGAAAAGTGCAGGAAGAAGGATAACATGCAGAAAGAACAAAAAGAAGAGCAGAAAGAATCCTTGTTGCAAAATCATCCTGTACCCTCAACTTTTTCAGACGGATACTGGTGGTAACTGAGTCTGACTAACCAGTCCTAGAGCCAGTGCTATGTTAAAAGACACTTAGAATACAGTGAAAACACCTACATACACTAGGGAACATTATGCGTTGGGGTCCCCCTGTGATTAGCATGACCTCCTCTGTAAGCCCCTAGTATATCATAGGGCAGGGGGGTTAAAACTACCTCTTAAAACAGGCCACAGGGCGTTTTTGCACACATTAACTCAGGCCCCGTCCCCTCCCTTCACCACTGTGTAAACACGCCCTGTGTCCGTTTTTAGTTGGGAGATTAAGTTCATTTGAATCCTGAGGGTCCCTAGGGTCCAACTAGCCCACTAGGTACCTCCAGTAAGTGCCACAGAGCTGCGTTGCAGAGAGGTGTAAAAAGTGGCACGGCCTGGACCACCTCTCTGCAATGCAGCTCAGTGGCGCTTACTGGAAGCACTTGGTGGGCTAGTTAGCCCCCAGGGGCCCTCAGTATTGAAGGGAAATTATATCCCCAATTTAAAACGTGCCATAGTGCGTGTTTGCACACGTCACCTCAGGCCCCGTCCCCTCCCTTCACCACTGTTTAAACGCGCCCTGTGGCTGTTCTAAGTTGAGAGATTAAGTCCCCTTGAATCCTAAGGGTCCCTAGGGTCAAACTAGACCACTAGGTACCTCCAGTAAGCGGCACAGAGCTGCATTGCAGAGAGGTGTAAGAAGGGGCTTGCCCTCAGAACACCTCTCTGCAGAGCAGCTCCCTGACGCATACTGGAGATGCCTGTTGGGCTAGTTGGCCCTCAGGGACCCTCAGTATTGAAGAGGAATTAATTCCCCAACTTACAACTCGCCAGGGGGCGCGTTTGCAGAGTGCTGCAAGGAGGGGGCGGGGCCTCCGGCACGATGCCAGTCTTTTATTTATTTTAATTTTTTAAGAAGGGGGGCTATGTGGTTCCCCTTCTTATTCTAATTTATTGGCCCTGATGACCCCATCCCCCAGGGCCTGTCTCCTAATTATATTTTTTTACCCCAATCCCCAGGGCCGGCCACTGTTTTTTATTATTTTTTAAAAATATATATTTATAGACACACCTAGGACATGCTGGACAAACCGTACGTACCTATCACCATGATGATTTGCGTGATATTCATTAAAAGGCGACTATGCATACAATGAATCCACGTGGAATGTATTTACACTACTAGTGAAGCTCTGACATGTCTGATGCCCTACCGTGCCTAATCCCGGTAGACACCCTTGTCGTTTATTTATACAAACATGGGTAGCTATTGACGGGCACATTTAATACACATGCACACCAAGCCATTCAAAGGTGATTCGACAAGAATTCGACCAAAACTATGCAAGAAACCCCCCTCACGGTTAATAAAACACACATCCACTGCCGGATGTGTAATACTTTTTATTTTACTCTCTGGAAAGGGGACGAACATCACTTGAGAGTCACAGCGTGCTCCTGGCAGAGCCCAATGCTGTGTTACACCCACCATTGCCTGCCGAGTGCCACACACCTCTGTGTTGTATTCCACCAGCTAGTGCATATGCTATGACACGCTCTAGCCCATGTGCACTGTAACACCACCCCGTTTATATGTCATGCCACACTTGTCTTCGCACGGGTTATATTGCCCCATCTAACGTGCCTTCCTCGATGCCTATGTTATAACACACAGTGCGATGCCATACATATTACAATCTGGGATCCATATCTTTGTCACAGTGCATATGCAACGCGACACTCCCCAGCACATATTTTATATTACAACTTTAGAGACTAGTTAGGTTACACAACACTGCCCTGTGCATATTACACTCCAAGGCGCATATCGCATAGCACGCGCTAGTGCCTGTGCTATCTCGCGCTCTCCAATGAATCTGTCATTGCGCACAATGTATTGCATATTATATTTCACGCCCGGTTCATCTTATATCACACTTTTTGGTGCATAGTTTATACCATACACTATAACTAGTTTTAATTTTCAATCGTGCTCTCAGGACTATGTTCTATATAACACTGTGTTCACCTACCATTTTCACGGGCATTACATTTTGCGATAGGGGGTGGAGGGTCAGGGGGTGTTTCTGCCAAGTGAGCCCGGAGTCACAGTCACAAACGCCCTCTTCTTCCTGAATAAAAGTGAGATTATGCTGCATACTTGTTCATATTTTAAGTAGTTCGCACAGACACACGTTTTAAAAACAATAAAGTTCCTAATACCCGCCTTCTCTGAACAGTTAGCTTGCTGCCCCATCCCCCTCCTCCCTATCCTCTGTTGTGTGAATCCATGGACTAGCCTCCTCCCTCCTGCCATGCATGGTCTGATGTGCTGCCACTGCCCTCAATTTAGTATGATGTACCAGTCCACTTCTCCTGCCCTCCATTGCCCAATTCTATGCCCCATCATTGACCTCCTGCTTAAACTCTGTGCTTAGCTTGCTGCCCCTATTCTCCTTCCCCCTGCCCTCCGATGTCTTTGTGCATGCCCCTGCTCCATCCTTTTTGCCCACCATGTTCCATGGACCTGCCACTCCTATCTACTCTGAGTGTTCTGTTGAGCTGCCAATCCCCTCCCACCTGCCTAGC
The DNA here is from genome assembly GCF_964204655.1 of Triturus cristatus. Classification (NCBI taxonomy): domain Eukaryota; kingdom Metazoa; phylum Chordata; class Amphibia; order Caudata; family Salamandridae; genus Triturus; species Triturus cristatus. Next base: position 71,314,406 of record NC_140583.1, on the reverse strand, counting down.
ATTGTCAGATGACTGTAACCTGTCCCTGCCACCTCCACCCTGCCTGTCCACATGCCATGCCCCTATCCTCTTCCTCCTGTCCTACATGGTCCATTGTACTGCCACACCCTTCTGCCCTCCCTGGTCTGTTGTGCTGCAACTGCTCCTCCTTCCTACCCCGTGCGGTCTGTTGTGAGGCCCCTTCCCCTGAACTTTCTTGTCTGTGCACAGGTCCTGACCCTCCCTTCTATCCTCCATCGTCCTTTGTGCATGCCCCTGCACCCTCCTTCTTGCCCATCATAGCCATTGTGCTGCCACTAACCCTCCCACTTGCCATGCATGGTCTTCTGTGCTGCCATGGCCCCTCCCACCTTCCCTGTGTGGTCAGCTAGCTGCCCCTGACCCCCTCCCACCTTCCCTCCATGGTCTGTGTGTATGCCATCACAGTCTCACTGTTGCTCTTCATGGTGTGTCTTGCTTCTAGTGCCCATCCTGCCTGACCTCCATGGCTATCTTGCTGCTCCTTCCCTGCCCCCTTGCCCCCAGCCCTCTGTTTACATGTGAAGACCCCTACTCCCGCCCTCCTGGCTTGTCTGTTCCATTGTAATGCCCCTGATCCGTCCCTCCTGCCCTTTTATGGTCTGTTATGCTGCAGCTTTCTCTCCTGTCTGTCCATTATGGTCAGCTAGCTACCATTGCCTCTTGCCCCTCTGTTCTCTGTTGTCCATGTGCATGGTCCTGTCCCCTCCCTCTTGCTTTCTATGAATTGTTGTGCTGCACTCCCGTCCCGCATGCCCTGTGTGGTGTATTGTGCTGATGTAAACCCTGATGCCTGCCCTGCAGGGTCAGTTTGGTGCACCTCTCCATGTCCCTCCTGACCTCTGTTATCCAAGTCCATGTCCCTACCCCATTTCCTTCCATGATCCAATGTACCATACTTGCGAACATTTTGAACTCGGTAAGAGGGAGATTTTGATACAAAACAGGGGTATTGATTTTCCCCTTTGAGTTACATTGAAAAAGAGGAGATTGTAGACAGGAGACAGATCAAATAAAGCCCATTTGAGCTTAAAAACATTGGACGTTTCCTGGCTGAATCGGGTCTGTTGGCATGTATGGTTGTACTACCATTGCCTCTTCCTTCTGCCCACAATGGTCTATTAAATTGCCACAGCCTCTCTTGCAAGTCCTGTATTGTTGGTTTGTTGCCCCTGCCCCCTTTCCACTGCCCTCCATAGTCTGTTGTGCTGCCACGGCCCTTCCTGCCTGCTCAGTGTGGTTAAATTGTTGCCTTTGCACCCTCCTACCTGCCTTCAATTTTCAGAGTCCGTGCCCCTGGCCTCTGCCTCTCAACAGTATCCTAATGAACAACTAGATTGCTAACATTCTATATTTATTACAAAAGTGTGGAACGCCTGACGTCATCTTGATGTAACCAAAACTGTAATACCTAGAGCATTTCCTTTAGAAATTACATATATGAGAGGGTCTTATTGACATCAAAATTATGGTTAATGCTCTAAAAGACTAAAATAAGGACTTATTTTCTGAGTTTTCAAATAGCAACAAAGCACTTTTAAATTATTTGTTATCTTTATGTTTTTTTATCCAGTTGACCACTTGATTAAATGTTTCACTTAGGGGAGAGGATGTGGTGTTACTTCCAGAACTGCAGACTTTGCAACTGGGGAACCAGGTTGGAGTTTCTGCTTCAGCTCGACATTCTGTGATTCTGGTCAAATCACTTAGTCTCCCCATGTCTACAACCAAAATGAATTTGTTCTTGTGTGATGTAACCAATGCTCATGTAAAGCACTCCAATACCTGACAAGTCTGCACTATATAACACTGCAAAAACACAAAATAATAAGTGTTTTGCACACTTCTCTCATTTGGCTATATTTGGGCTACATCTGGGTGATTTTGGGCTACATTTGGGCTCTTTTTCTCCAGTGGCCATCTTGGGAGATTTATTTGTTATGAAGTTTCCTAATTTCATCATGTACTGCAGTCTCCTCAGTAGGAAATGCTTTCAGTTTTTTACTTTGATTCCATCATGAAGGTATTCAGATATGTCACACATTTGCCATAAATTCTGAAAGTTAGCACTCTAGTTGCTCATTAGATCACTGTAGTAAAACTACTGTTCACCATGGAAGTCTGCTCCTGGTATTAAAAGTGCATGTTTCAGTCTGCATGTCAGAATTTTTTAATGAAATAGAAGAGGATTTGAGAAGTCACTCAAAATGTGCCCTCATTTTCTTTCTTCAGCATTAATCATAATTTATATGGCAAAATGAACCCCCTCATTGTGTTCCTTTTTAAATTAAATGTTTTAAGTGTTACCAGTTTATTCCAATCAAGATGGCTTCAGGTGTGCCATACTTTTGTCATAATGAAGACAGTAAGCGCTCTAGTTGTTCTTTGGAACACTCTGGGAAGCTGCAGTAGAACACAAAGGAATCAACTGACAGTCTCTGCCCTTGTTGGATGTACATGTTTTACTGAGAATGTCAGACTTCATTCTCACATGACTGAGAAAGATAATGTGAATTTACAGAAAATAAGCTCTCAGTTTAGCTTATAGATCACCTTCCAAACCTCTGTGGGAAAAGCATGAGAAAATATTTTTCTCTCAATCATGATATCCCAGCAGAAGGCTTTTTCACATGGTGAAATCACCTTAGAACATACCACAATTCCTAAAATGAGTATGGTACCATCAACAAATGATTTATAATGTAACTAAAGTCTTAAAACCTTCTATTAACGGCAATGCTTTTTAATGAGGTGCTATCATGCATATTGGTCCCAAGATGGCTGCCAACACTTCTTGGATGAAGTGCTGACAGCCAATCAGATCTCAGGATGAGATGTGTGGTTAGGCTCCGCCCACATATATATATGATTTTACTTTTGATTTTCTCAGGAACTACTGAACAGATTGACACCAGACCTGCAAAAGGCACATCCCTGACCTGAGGACTACCTCTTTGCCAAATTTAAAGTTATTCTGTTCAGCCGTTCGGGCTGTACCTTGGACTAAAGGTCCCTATGGAAAATTGCATGGGGAAAACGCATTTCGGGACCCCCCTTTTTTCTCAGCCCCTGCTTGACGAATCCCCCCGAGACTTTCAGGGTCGGAGCGGAGCGGAGCGCCCCACCTATTTTGAAAATTTCGCGAGGATTCATCAACCGGCGCCAAAGTTATTCCAAATAGAATATTGCGGATTTCCTATGGAAACACGGTCCTAACTATAACTATCTACTGGCGACCGCCAGTAGATAATATATATATATATATATATATATATATATATATATATATATATATATATATATGTATATATATATGTATATAAACTAGGCCTGGGCTAAATTTCCATTCCGCTCGCGGAAATTGCGATAATTTGACATTTTCGCGTTCCGCGGAGACCGCAAAAATGTCAAAATTTCCGCATTCCGCATCTTAGCGATAATTTGTTTCTTGCTCGCGCTGTAAAATAATACATTCTCGTGCGCGCGCGATCGCCTTACCTGAATCTCCGCATTCGCCGACAAGTTTTCCCGATCCGGTCGCGTTCTCCACGAGATGTTGGATTGTTGGTAGCCATTTGCGCTGTCTCGCGACAGTTCACGCCCGCAGTAATGTCATTGGTCGCGCGATCACGTCTTTCTGCTCACGATCATGCACCGCGAGAAGAGTGAAAACAAGATGGCCGCGCCCGTGAGCAAACGCATGGGTAAGTTGGCGAGTTGCGACCACTCAGAAAATACTGCGAGAGGGCGGGAAAAAAACTTCCGCATCTTCGCGATATTTCAGCGTGTTTGCGGAGATTTTTAATTTTTGTGCGATAATTTGCGAAAGTCACTTACGCAAGTTCCGCCCACCCCTAATATAAACATATTACCTACTGGCGGTTGCCAGTAGGTAGTTATAGTTAGGACCTATTTTCCATAGGAAATTCGCAACATTCTATTTGGAATAACTTTGGCGCCCGTTGACGAAGCTTCGTGAAATTTTCAAAACTTTTGGCCAGCTCCGGTCTGCTCCTATCCTGAAAGTCTCGGGATGATTCGTGTAGCGGGGGCTGAAAAAAATGGCGGTCCCAAAACGTGTTTTCCCCATGCAATTTCCCATAGGACATTTAGCCACAGCTACAGCCCGAACCGCTGAACGGAATTACACCAAATTTGGAAGAAAGGTAGACCTTGGTTCAGAGTCGTGCCTTTTGCTTAAATGGTGTAAATCCGTTCAGTAGTTCCTGAGAGAATCAAAAGTAAAATCACATATATATCTGGGTGGAACCTAACCACACATCTCATTGTGAGATCTGATTGGCTGTCAGCACTTCATCCAAGAAGTGTTGGCAGCCATCTTGGGACCAATATACATGATAGCACCTCATTAAAAAGCATTGCAGTAAATAGAAGGTTTTAAGTCTTTAGTTACATTATAAATCATTTGTTGATGGTACCATACTCATTTTAGGAATTGTGGTATGTTCTAAGGTGATTTTACTAAGTGAAAAAAACCTTCTGCTGGGATATCATGAATCATGTTTGAGAGAAAACTATTTTTCATGCTTTTCCCACAGAGGTTTGGAAGGTGATCTATAAGCTAAACTGAGAGCATATTTTCTGTAAATTCACATTATCTTTCTCAGTCATGTGAGAATGAAGTCTGACATTGTCAGTAAAACATGTACATCCAACAAGGGCAGAGACTGTCAGTTGATTCATTTGTGTTCTACTGCAGCTTCCCAGAGTGTTCCAAAGAACAACTAGAGCGCTAACAGTCCTACTTATGATAAACGTATGGCACACCTGAAGCCATCTTGATTGGAATAAAGCGGTAACTCTTAAGACATTTAATTTAAAAAGGAACACAATGAGGGGGTTCATTTTGCCATAGAAAGTATGATTAGTGCTGCAGAAAGAAAAATTAGGGCACATTTTGAGTGACTTCTAAAATCCTCTTCTATTTCATTAAAAAATTCTGACATGCAGACTGATACATGCACTTTCAATACCAGCAGCAGTCTTCCCTGGTGAGCAGTAGCTTTACTACAGTGATCTAATGAGCAACTAGAGTGTTAACATTCCGAATTTATGGCAAATGTGTGACACATCTGAATGCCTTCTTCATGAAACCAAAGTAAAAAAACTGAAAGTATTTCCTACTGAGGAGACTGCAGTAAATTAGGAAATTAGGAAACTTCATAAAAAATAAGTCTCCCAAGATGGCCACCAGAGACAAAAGAGCCCAAATGCAGCCCAAATATCACCCAGATGTAGCCCAAGAATAGCCCAATGACAGAATGTCCCAGAGTGTTCTTAAGAACAACTAGAGCGCTTACTGTCTTACTTATGACAAAAGTATGGCACACCTGAAGCCATCTTGATTGGAATAAACTGGTAACACTTAAAACCTTTAATTTAAAAAGGAACACAATAAGGGGGTTCATTTTGCCATAGAAATTGTGATTAGTGCTGAAGAAAGAAAAATTAGGGGGGCACATTTTGAGTGACTTCTCAAATCCTCTTCTATTTCTTTAAACAATTCTGACATGCAGACTGAAACATGCACTTTTAATACCAGCAGCAGACTTCCGTGGTGAGCAGTAGGTTTACTACAGTGATCTAATGAGCAACTAGAGTGCTAACATTCAGAATTTATGGCAAATGTGTGACATATCTGAATACCTTCTTCATGGAATCAAAGTAAAAAACTGAAAGCCTTTCCTACTGAGGAGACTGCAGTAAATGAGGAAATTAGGAAACTTCATAACAAATAAATCTCCCAAGATGGCCACGAGAGACAAAAGAGCCCAAATGTAGCCCAAATATCACCCAGATGTAGCCCAAGTATAGCCCAATGACAGAAGTGTGCAAAACACTTATTTGTTGTGTTTTTGCAGATTTATATAGTGTAGACTTGTCAGGTATTGGAGTGGTTTACATGAGCATTGGTTACATCACACAAGAACAAATTCCAAATTTGCGAACATACGTGACAAGAATTTTCAATTCTATTAAGGACACGGAGGCGAGGATTATGCTTCTCAATTTTCTTTACTTAAAATTCTCAGCAGCCAATCATGTAAAGTAAAACAAATAAATACACTACAATACCCATAAACACCACTGGGTATCACGTGACAACCATAGAGTAGACCCCATATAAGGAATACAAGAGAATACCATATCCTCTTTCTTTGTGCGAAAAATAAACAGTTAAGTCCAAGAACAATCAAAACACATGGTGACATCTGGAAACAGTTGAAAGGCAGAACCAAGCATGGAAGGAAATCCAGCGGCCAACGGGCAGGAACTAGACTTGAAGGCAGCTGCAATGGAACAGCTCCCCATGAAGAGACTTGAAACAACTCCATAAGCGAGGAAGATCAGCAACTTATTTGAGATCAGAACCTGAAATGGAAAGACAAGCCATAACACCACACTCCCAGTAAGAGGGACACATAATAAAAAGGGGGAAGGGCAAAAGACAGCATGAGCACACAATGCAATATAAACATCATAAAAGCAGAAATACAATACAGAATCATGGGTGGGATAATCCTCGCCTCCGTGTCCTTAATAGAATTGAAAATTCTTGTCACGTATGTTTGCAAATTTTGAATTCTATGTCAGAACCAGAGGCTCCGATTATGCTGTTTCAAAGCTGCGCCACCACAACAGATGCAATATTTACAATCGGTTTATAATAAAAAGTTTTAAATGTAGAGTCAGATGACCAATCAGCTGCATTCATAATGTCGAATAAACTGACACCTACAGAAAAGGCTTTAGATGCCACAGCACCACGATCAGAATGAGCACCAAATCTTGAAACATCAATACCAGCTTCACCCATGAGCCAACGCACCCATCTTGTTAGGGTAGCTGGGGTCACTGGGTGAAAAGGTTTCTGTAAAGTGATCAACAATTGACCCCCCATATCTTTGCGAAAACCTGCAGTACTTACCCCATATTCCCGGATACATTGTACCACACATAGTTTAATAGTTTAGGATTATCAGGAAATATAGGATAGGTGACAGAGGAGGTGTTACATTTAGTGCGTCTGGTGATCAAGAAAGTAACACCCTCCGGAGAAAATCTACGACCCACGAGGTCAAGAGAGTGGATATCAGACACTCGCTTGCAGGACACTAGACAAAGCAGCATAGTTAGCTTAGCAGAAAGTTGTTTACGAGACAGAAACTGATTATCCAGCCAGGCGTTCAAGAAACGTAAGACAGTGGAAATGTCCCAAAGCTCCGAATACTTAGAAGAAGGTGGTTTCACCAACCAAATACCCCTGAGCAGTTTAGCCAATAAAGGGTGTTCACCAATCGGTTTGCCATCAATCGGTACCTGACCCGCAGAAATGGCTGGCCGGAAATTATTGACAGTGCGATAGGCAAGGCCTGAAGCAGCAAGGGATGCAAGAAAATTCAGCACCATGGAGACATCCGCCAAAGAGGGATCCACCTCCCGTTGAGAGCACCAATCACACCATCGCTTCCAGGCTGTGGCATAACGCTTGTGTGTGTTAAGCGACCAAGCTTCACTGATAAAATCGGGCAGCGTCTCGCAAAAGGCCTGGGGCTTTTCAGCAATCCCCGAAATTCGCCAAGCGACCAGCAAGAGTTGGCCGGATGTTATCAGAGGGTCAGGGGACTTGAGAGGGTCTAGCAACAGATTCCACCGAAGGGGAAGAAGAAGGAGAACTGCACATAACATTTCCAGAAGTACTGGGAACCACGGCTGAGCCCGCCAAAGAGAAGTGACCAGAATCAACTCCGACTGATAACATTTGGCTCGGGCCAAGACCCTGGGAATCATCACAAATGGAGGAAACGCATAACAGAGAGCCGGAGGCTACACCTGAAGAAAAGCATCCGTTGCAAGAGCCTCCGGGTCGGGACGCCAGCTGAAGAATACTGGAAGTTGCGTGTTGAGTCGGGAGGCAAAAAGATCGATCTGACAAGGACCCCATGTGTGTATCAACAACCGGAACACTCGAGGGTGAAGCCTCTAATCGCTGAAATCCCAAAGATGTCAGGAATTCCAATCGGCAATTTGGTTGCTGCACCCGGGAAGATATTCTGCCACCACAAACAGTTTGTTTTGAAGGCAAAAGTGCCAAAAATCCTTGGCAATCTCCGCCAGAAGTCGGGACCGTGTCCCGCCCAACTTGTTCACATAACGAACTGCTGACACATTGTCCATGCGGAGAAGAATGCAACAATTCGTCTGACGTGGCGAAAGGCAGCGAATTGCAAAGGAACCCGCCAGAAGTTCCAGGCAATTTATGTGGAGATTCAATTCCTCCGGAGACCACCGGCCGCCCGTGGACACAGGACCGCAACGGACTCCCCAACCCCACCGACTGGCATCGGATTTGATCACCACCTCCGGAGTGGTGCCGAAGAGGGCTCGACCGTTCCATGACTCCATGTGTTCTAACCACCACAACATCTCCCACCGCGCCTCCTCCGAGAGAGGAATCTGGTCGGAATACCGGAGGCCTTTCTGGAGATGTTGGATCTTGAGCCTTTGAAGCGTCCGATAATGAAGGGGACCCGGGAGGATCGCTTGGATAGAGGAAGCTAACAAGCCGACGATCCGGGCAACAGATCTCAAGGACTCAATCTGCTTGTGCAAAATCAATCTCAACTCTCTCTTGATCGATCTGATCTTCTGATTGGGCAAGAGGAGCTGACAAGTAAGGGAATCTACAAGAAAACCGAGGAACTCGACAGACTGAGACGGAATCAACACCGATTTCTGAGGGTTGACCAAGAAGCCCAGATTCTGCAACAGATCTACCGTCCAAGCAAGATGTTCCATGACTAGAATAGAACTCATGATGAGAATATCATCCAAATAAATGATGAGGCGAACACCCCGGGCTCGAAGAAGTTTGACTACGGGCCTCAGAAGTTTTGTGAAGCACCAGGGTGCTGACGAGAGGCCGAAAGGAAGGACTTTGTACTCATACCAAATTCCTGCCATTGGAATTGAAGAAAACGACGATGAGATCTGTAAATGGGCACTGACAGATAGGCATCTTTTAGATCCAAGCGGACCATCTAGTCCCCTTCCTGAAGAAGATCGCGGAGAAGATGGATTCCCTCCATCTTGAAGTGACGATATACAACCCAGTCATTGAACTCCTTGAGATTTAAAACAAGCCTTGATCCACCCCCCTTCTTCTGAACGAGAAAAACGTTGCTGACAAAACCCTGAGGATGGCGAGCCATCCGCCCTACGGCCCCTTTTTGAAGAAGAGACTCGATTTCCCTGGAAATGAACACTTGATCTTGAAGGGAAAAAATCATTGGGCTAGGAGGGAGAGACTGAGAGGGGGAATGAAAAAACTCTATTTAGTAACCCTGTACTGAATCCAGGATCCACGCATCCTGCAAGATCTTTTGCCAATTGTGGAGAAAAAATTGGATTCTGCCCCCCAATTGAACTTCGGAAAGAGGAAGTAGGCTCACCTGAGGTTGAGGCGTCATGTTGACCTCCCTGGTTACCTCCATAACGACCTTTCCGGTGTTGTTGCGGGAACCACGCGTTGGATAGAATGAGGAGGAGGAAGAGTCTTGAAATTTTCCACGGGAGGTGTTATATCCCCGCTGGGCGCCTTGTTGATAACCGCGGCTGAACGACCGCCCCCGATGTCGTCCGGCCCGGCCAAAAACCGGGCGAAAAGCTCGCTTTAGGGAACCCTGTGCCTTGTCAAGGCCGCTGAATGTTGCGACAAACCTAGTCAGTTCTTTTAAAAATGCCTGTCCAAAAAGGAGACCTTGTGACAAAGGACCAGCCTCAGAGGTAGACAATTCCGCCAACTTAGGGTCAAGTTTCAACAGAATAGAGCGGCGGCGCTCACAGGCACAATTGGCATTGCCTAACTGACAGATGGCTCGCTGAGCCCAGCCGATCAGGTCGTCAGGATCAACTAAACCTAAATCTAAAATTTTGGTAAGGGGACCAGTCAAATCAGGCAATTTATCTTTGCAGGAACACCATGCCCGATCGATTCCCTTTTTGGGATCCTTGGTAGTTTTCTTTAAGTAGGTGAGCATAGAGGGGTCCACTTCCGGAGTGTCCACCACTTTGTCTGCCAAATCAGGTCTGGGGCATTCCGAACGCAAGCGCGCATGGACAACCTGCGGAAAAGCTTGACGCAGATGGGACTGCACATACTCAGCAACCTCCGTAGAGGGGAGCCAAGACGAGGAGTTTAGATGGACAATTGCAGTGGCCTGAAAGGTAAGTAAATTAGGATGGGTGGGAGCATCAACAAAACGTTCTTTGCGTTGCTTTTTAGCTGGGGTAGGAGAATCCTCCGGCTCAGACGCCACATCAGAGGAGGAATTGCCATCATCTCTGAGTGGCGAACTAGAAGAAGCGTCCTTGGAAGAACAAGCATAAGAGTGGTCAGTGGAGAGGGTTTTAGCCAATTTGGCAAAACCCAAAGAATGCGGATTCTTGGAACTTTTGCCTGCTGTAGAACGTGACGTAGACCCAGGAAGCCAACCGGGCATAGTTACAGAGATAGCGGTTTAAAGGCTCAATAGCCTTGACCATGGCTTTATTGACAGAGTGCTGGACTCCCACATCAAGAGCCTCAACGAGCTCATGCTCCAATGACCCAGAAGGATCGTCATCAAAATAATCCTCATCATAATAATAGTCAGACATTATGTCACTTGAGTAGTGACAGATATACCCACCAGAGGATAAAAACGGAGCAAATAAACACTGTCTGTGCAAAAAGAGGAGACCCTGAAGTAGCGAGGGACAGACAGTGATGCAATAAGGGGAGTGGAGAACCCCAAGCAAGCCACAGCAGCACAAGGATGCAAGAACACACTGTGCACTTTAACTTTTTGAATGTGGAGGGAGGGCTTGCCTATGAACCCACTCTAGGCACAGCCTATGCGTTAGTGTACAGCCCAAGGCACATAAATGAAGCCTGAGCGTCATATGGAGGGCTGGCAACAATAGGTGGGTGAAGGGCACTGGCTGCGCTGCCCCTGAGCTCATTGAAAATCCGAAAACCGTGTGAAAAATGGTTGAAATCTGTGAATTCGGAGTTAAAATGGCCGCCGCGCATGCGCGGAACGGTCGAGAATTGCACCAGAAAGAGAACTACGCGTCGGAAGGACGCGCGTCCCCACCTCCTTCGCCCGCTCCACAATACTGAACGCGGGCACACAGCGCCCGGTCCGGGAGGCGAAACGTGCTCCCAAAACGCCACAACATGAGGCAAATAAAGGGCAATGAACAATCGGTAAGAGCGCGGATATCAGCAGCAATGAAAGCCGACGAACACACCAAAGGCGCTAGGGCACATTACAGAAGAGAAACGAAAGAGCGCGAGCTGCGCAGTGAAGGCAAACAAACTGAACCATGAAACAAGTAAAGAGCAAGCGCATTAAAGCTTATACTTACAAAGCACAATGAATGTAAAATAAGAAAGTAATGCACTTAACTGGCTGCGGAGCAGCAAAGAAAGAGGTATTCTCTTGTATTCCTTATATAGGGGTCTACTTTATGGTTGTCACGTGATACCCAGTGGTGTTTATGGGTATTTTAGTGTATTTATTTGTTTTACTTTACATAATTGGCTGCTGAGAATTTTCAGTAAAGAAAATTGAGAAGCATAATCGGAGCCTCTGTTCCTGACATAGAATTCATTTTGGTTGTAGACATGGGGAGATTAAGTGATTTGACCAGAATCACAGAATGTCGAGCTGAAGCAGAAACTCCAACCTGGTTCCCCAGTTGCAAAGACTGCAGCTCTGGAAGTAACACCACATCCTCTCCCCTAAGAGCAACATTTAATCAAGTGGTCAACTGGATAAAAAAACATAAAGATAACAAATAATTTAAAAGTGCTTTGTCGCTATTTGAAAACTCAGAAAATATGTCCTTATTTTAGTCTTTTAGAGCACTAACCATAATTTTGATGCCAATAAGACCCTCTCATATATGTAATTTCTAAAGGAAATGCTCTAGGTATTACAGTTTTGATTACATCAAGATGACGTCAGACGTTCCCCACTTTTGTAATAAATATAGAATGTTAGCAATCTAGTTGTTCATTAGGATACTGTTGAGAGGCAGATGCCAGGGGGACGGACTCTGAAAATTGAAGGCAGGTAGGAGGGTGCAGAGGCAACAATTTGACCACACTGGGCAGGCAGGAAGGGCCGTGGCAGCACAACAGACTATGGAGGGCATTGGAAAGGGGGGCAGGGGCAACAAACCAACAATACAGGACTGACAAGAGAGGCTGTGGCAATATAATAGACCATTGTGGGCAGAAGGAAGAGGCAGTGGTAGTACAACCATATATGCCAACAGACCCGATTCAGCCAGGAAACGTCCAATGTTTTTAAGCTCAAAGGGGCTTTATTTGATCTGTCTCCTGTCTACAATCTCCTCTTTTTCAATGAAACTCAAAGGGGAAAATCAATACCCCTGTTTTGTATCAAAATCTCCCTCTTACCAAGTTCAAAATGTTCGCAAGTATGGTACATTGGATCATGGAAGGCAGGAGGAATTGGGGTAGGGACATGGACTTGGATAACAGAGGACAGGAGGGACATGGAGAGGTGCACCAAACTGACCCTGCAGGGCAGGCATCAGAGTTTGCAGCAGCACAATACACCACACAGGGCATGCGGGTCGGGAGTGCAGCACAACAATCCATAGAAAGCAATAGGGAGGGGACAGGACCATGCACATGGACAACAGAGAACAGAGGGGAAAGAGGCAATGGTAGCTAGCAGACCATAATGGACAGACAGGAGAGAAAGCTGCAGCATAACAGACCATAAAGGGCAGGAGGGACGGATCAGGGGTATTACAATGGAGCAGACATGCCAGGAGGGAGGGAATAGGGGTCTGCACATAGAAACAGAGGGCTGGGGGCAAGGGGGCAGGGCAGGAGCAGCAAGATGACCATGGAGGTCAGGCAGGATGGGCACTAGAAGCAAGACACACCATGGAGAGCAACAGTGAGAATTTGATGGCATACACAGAGACCATGGAGGGAAGGTGGGAGGGGGTCAGGGGCAGCTATCTGACCACACAGGGAAGGTGGGAGGAGCCGTGGCAGCACAGACAACCATGCATGGCAAGTGGGAGGGTTAGTGGCAGCACAATGGCTATGATGGGCAAGAAGGAGGGTGCAGGGGCATGCACAAAGGACCATGGAGGATAGAAGGGAGGGTCAGGACCTGGGCACAGACAAGAGAGTTCAGGGGAAGGGGCCTCACAACAGACGGTGCGGGGCAGGCAGGAGGAGAAGTTGCAGCACAACAGACCAGGGTGGGCAGAAGGGTGTGGCAGTAAAATGGACCATGGAGGACAGGAGGAAGCAGTAAATTACCGGCCCATTTCATTGCTTCCCTATTTTGGGAAGGTACTGGAGCACCTAGTTAATAAACGCTTTACTGCCCATCTTGAGATTCACGGTCTTCTCGATCCCTCCCAATCAGGCTTCTGTGCTGCCCATAGCATGGAGACCACAGTTATTGAAGTAGTGGATAACATTAGGCTTGCACTTGACCATCGAGAATCCGCAATCTTGGTTCTTTTGGATCTGTCTGCGGCTTTCGACACCATCTCCCACAGAATTCTTAAACATCGTCTCTGGGAGGTGGGCATCAGAGGGAAGGCTTTAGACTGGTTTGAGAGCTACCTGGCCGATCGTTTTACTACGGTTTCTGTGGATGAGATGGTCTCCTGCACCTATCCAGTAACAGTTGGGGTTCCGCAGAGATCTATTCTCAGTCCTATGCTGTTCAATGTATATTTAACTCCTCTAGCGGGTATCATCAGATCATATGGCTTTGAGACCCTGTCTTATGCTGATGACACCCAGCTGCTCGTTACTTGTGATTCTGACCAGGATGGTGTTCAATCCTGTTTTAAGAGCTGCATGAGCCGGGTCAATGACTGGATGAACCTAAACAGGTTACAGTTGAATGGCAGTAAGACGGAGGTTATCCTTTTTGGAAAAGCGTAACAGCTCTGGACTTGCGACTGGTGGCCGACAGAGCTGGGTACCTGTCCCCTGCCCAAGCTAGCAGTCCGCAATCTGGGTATTACTATAGACAACTCCCTGTCCATGAATGCCCATATCAATCAAGTGCTTGGGGTCTGTTTTGGGATCATGCGCAAGCTGCGAAAGATCTTTAAATGGTTACCCATTGAAGCAAGGAAACCATTGGGCCAGGGACTTATTATCAGCCGTCTTGACTATGGTAATGCCCTGTTTACTTCACTTAATCAAGACCTACTTTCCAAACTTCAAGTTCTTCAGAATACGGCTGCCAGGCTTGTTCTTAATCTCCCCTCCCGTACTCCATCTGCTCCGACTCTTAAAATTCTGCACTGGCTTTCGGTTCGCCAAAGAGGGCGTTTCAAAATCTTAAGCATTACACATAAGATAATGCATGGTACTGGTCCCCAATATCTGGCAAAAAAACTTCAATGGTATGTACCCGGACGTTCTCTTCGGACAAGCACAAAACTACTTCTTGTTCAACCACGCATTCGAACGATCCGCAATGGTGGCCGATCTTACTTAGCTCCTTTGCTTTGGAACAAACTTCCACTGGAGCTGCAATCCATAACGGACCATCTACACTTTCGAAGGAAGCTTAAGACTTGGCTTTTCTCTCAATAAAGTTTGGTATTTGAGTACTTCGGTCACTGTCTGTCTCTCTGTCTTGGCTGCTAGCGCCCTGAGACCTTTTGGTGATTTGTGCACTCTATAAAAACGTTTGACATTGACATTGACAAGGGAGTAGGGGCATGGTATGTGGACAGGCAAGGTGGAGGTGGCAGGCACAGGTTACAGTCATCTGACAATGCTAGGCAGGTGGGAGGGGAGTGGCAGCTCAACAGAACACTCAGAGTAGATAGGAGTGGCAGGTCCATGGAACATGGTGGGCAAAAAGGATGGAGCAGGGGCATGCACAAAGACATCAGAGGGCAGGGGGAAGGAGAATAGGGGCAGCAAGCTAAGCACAGAGTCTAAGCAGGAGGTCAATGATGGGGCATACAATTGGGCAATGGAGGGCAGGAGGAGTGGACTGGTACATCATGCTAAATGGAGGGCAGAGGCAGCACATCAGACCATGCAATGGCAGGAGGGAGGAGGCTAGTCCATGCATTCAGACAACAGAGGATAGGGAGGAGGGGGATGGGGCAGCAAGCAAACTGTTCAGAGAAGGTGGGTATTAGGAACTTTATTGTTTTTAAAATGTGTGTCTGTGCGAACTACTTAAAATATGAACAAGTATGCAGCATAATCTCACTTTTATTCAGGAAGAAGAGGACGTTTGTGACTGTGACTCCTGGCTCACTTGGCAGAAACACCCCCTGACCCTCAACCCCCATCGCAAAATGTAATGCCCGTGAAAAGGGTAGGTGAACGCAGTGTTATATAGAACATAGTCCTGAGAGCACAATTGAAAATGAAAACTAGATATAGTGTATGGTATAAACTACACACCAAAAAGTGTGATATAAGATGAACCAGGCGTGAAATATAATATGCAATACATTGTGCGCAATGACTGATTCATTGGAGAGCGTGAGATAGCACAGGCACTAGCGCGTGCTATGTGATATGCGCCTTGGAGTGTAATATGCACAGGGCAGTGTTGTGTAACCTAACTAGTCTCTAAAGTTGTAATATAAAATATGTGCTGGGGAGTGTAACGTAGCATATGCACTGTGACAAAGATATGGATCCCAGATTGTAATATGTATGGCATAGCGCTGTGCGTTATAACATAGGCATCGAGGAAGGCACGTTAGATGGGGCAATATAACCCGTGCGAAGGCAAGTGTGGCATGACATATTCACGGGGTGTTGTTACAGTGCACATGGGCTAGAGAGTGTCATAGCATACGCACTAGCTGGTGGAATACAACACAGAGGTGTGTTGCACTCGGCGGGCACTCTTGGATGTAACACAGCATTGGGCTCAGCCAGGAGCGCGCTGTGACTCTCAAGTGAGGTTTGTCTCCTTTCCAAAGAGTAAAATAAAAAGTATTACACATTCGGCGGTGGATGTGTGTTTTATTAACCGTGAGGGGGGTTTCTTGCATAGTTTTGGTCGAATTTTTGTCAAATCCCCTTTGAATGGCTTGGTGTGCGTGTGTATTAAATGTGCCCGTCAATAGCTACCCATGTTTGTATAAATAAATGACAAGGGTGTCTACTTGGAGAGTACCCACCAGCGGGAGCGCCGGGATTAGGCACGGTAGGGCGTCAGACATGTCAGAGCTTCACTAGCGGTGTAAATACATTCCACGTGGATTAATTGTATGCATAGCCACCTTTTAATGAATATCACGCAAATCGTCATGGTGATAGGTACGTACGGTTTGTCCAGCATGTCCTAGGTGTTTCTATAAATATATATATTTTTTAAATATTAAAAAACAATGGCCGGCCCCGGGGGATGGGGTCCCTGGGGCCATAAGTGCCTGAGGAGGGGGGCAATGCAGCCCCCCTCCTAAAGAATTATTTTAAAAAGAAAGGCCATGCCCCGGGGGTTGGGGTCCCTGGGGCCGATTAAGGTCTTGGGAGGGGGGCCACGCGGCCCCCTTCCAAATTAGAAAAAAAAAAAATTAGAAGACAGGCCCTGGGGGATGGGGTCCCTAGGGCCAATAAATTAGAAAAAGAAGAGGAGCCACACAGCACCCCTTCTTAAAAAAATAAAATAAATAAAAGACCGGCATCGTGCCGGAGGCCATGCCCCCTCCTTGCAGCACTCTGCAAACGTGCCCCCTGGCGAGTTGTAAGTTGGGGAATTAATTCCCCTTCAACACTGAGGGTCCCTGAGGGCCAACAAGCCCAACAGGTATCTCCAGTATGCGCCAGGGAGCTGCGTTGCAGACAGGTGTTCTGAGGCCACGCACCTTTTTACACCTCTCTGCAACGCAGCTCTGTGGCGCTTACTGGAGGTACCTAGTGGGCTAGTTTGTCCCTAGGGACCCTTAGGATTCAAGGGGACTTAATCTCTCAACTCAGAACGGCCACAGGGCGCGTTTACACAGTGGTGAAGGGAGGGGACGGTGAGGTTCTGGACTTTTAAGAGTCCAGAGGTGTCAGGGAAACAACACCCAAAGACCCCTGAGTTCCTTCCTGTCTTGGTGCACAAATGAAACAGAGACGCGGGCTTCTCGATGGTGGCGTCAGAGACCAAGATTTATTTACTGCAGGGACACAGAAGTCATAGGAACCACACAACGGCAGAATCTACGAGACTGTTTGAATTGTAAAAAGTAGGTTGCTCCTTAAATACACAAAATATGTCTTCGGGCAACATTACACGAATATCTTTCATGCCCAACCCGGTATCCCAAACAGACAATAAACATACACCAAACAATAATTAGTCGTAGGTTTTCGGCATTCGATCAAATCCCTATGTCAGTTTTCCATTCTTTGACCGATCCTCCCCTTCATAAAAATCGTATCCTCCCCATTGTAAAAGTCCAGAGAGAGAGGAGCAGAGCCAGGTGTAAGAGATAGAAAAGTAGGATAAGAAGTGTTTATGGATCATAAACGGGCATGGCTACCGTCTTCGGCCTCTTTGATCAGGACAATGGACACGAGAACCAGTATAGCAGGGCTGGCCTCAGGCAGGGGAGGCAGCTTGATTCTGCCTAGTCACGCAGCGTCAGCTTCCTCGGGCTCGAGCTTACGTGTCCTTAACAAGGTGATTCTACCGGGGTCATCGCTCGTTCATTGACTATGTGAGGGCAAGAAACAAAATGGATGCTGTATCTAAAATGGATGCCATGACTTTACAACAGAATGCCCTATTTCTCAGTGAATTCATGCTCGTAGCGCAGCGAAAACACTGTCATGTATTAAATGGATCATTTACAGTTCATTGGTACCAAAATCGTGTCAGTACTACGATACCGAATACACGGGTTCGGATCGCTACAGAACCTCAGACCGTCCTTTTGCCCTTACATAGGCAATAACTTACTCTATGTCAGAGTCCATCTCTATGTTCATCAGGTCACTGATATGTTGCTGGAGCATCATTCTATCCTGTGGCGTATCTCCAAAAACAGGTGGTCTTTTTACGCATGTTGAAACACAAAGGCCACATAAGGCTGGACCACACTGAACAATGAGACAGCACGAGAATAAAAATGCCAACGCAACACCAATGACTATCAGAACCTTCCATCCCCATGCAGATAACAGATTCCAGAACCATCCCATTAGTGACCAGTCACCTTCCTCTACATGAATAGAGTCAGAGATTTTGTGTAACTTAGAAATGGCCTTATATACCGTTGGTGCATTATCTGGGATAAAAACACAGCAACTCGATTGGATCATCTTACATACCCCACCTCGATCTGCAAGTAATACATCAAGGACCATACGATTCTGTAACGTCATGAGGCGATCCGCTTGAAGCTCAGCTGTCAGGTTACTAAGGGCACCCGCAGTTTCGGTAATAGTGGATTCAACTACCCGTGTTAGTTGACGTACGTTTCGACTGTTGGCCATAGGCCCCCAGAACGGAAGGAAACCTTTGAAGAAGTCTCCTGCTTCTTGCAGTGTCTTCCTTATTGAAAACACCTCTCACAACTCTAGTTTTGTGATAATCCGGTGCAGCAGTGTATGTCGGAGGCAACAGTTGAGCGATATAACATGAGCCTTGAAAGTCAGCAGGCAACCATGTATATGCTCTGTCTTTGCAAACAAAATAGGTGCCCTTAGCAGCTAAGAATGCAGGGGAAAACTGTGACGGGAAAACGTATGTTTCGGTACAGTCACTCTTCCCTAGTCGAGCTTTCGGATTCCTCCCATTTCCTTGCAAACAGACCTGACCTTGGTGGGGTACGACCCAGATCGGAGTCGAGCTTTTACGTTTGTTTTCACCCAAAGTAATGCCATATTCCGTAACATTCCAACCCATGTAAACTCGCAATTCATCCTTGGGAATAAACGGAGTGTTATTGACATCTCTAACCATGTCAGTAATCCCCTTTACCAAGGCTCTATTAGCGGAGTTATACCTAGTGGAACGCGGAGGTCGCGGGGGATAGGTCTCTAGAGCATAGATGAACATGGTCTGAAATGCCCAGAATGATCCATTATAACTAAAGGGCAGAACCAGATAAGGCATACCCTTGTCCATGGTATGTGGTATCAAGCCACACACCCAGCAGTTCGTTGTGTTTACTACTAGTTGGTGTTGGTGCAAGAGCTGAATGAAAGTGTTATTTATAAACTCAGAGCGTCGAGCTTGCTCATGTGCAGGAAAAGGATGGAAAGAATGAACAGAAACAACAGTCGGAGAAACAGAAACATGGGGAGATACTGTAGATGTAACAGGTGCAAAGATCAATTGAATACCAAAAATAATTCCGCCTACCAGAGTTATTAAAACAATCAGAAATGTCAGAGCACATTGCATTAGGAAACATTTGCTATACAATATTTCATACAGTTTTGTCTTGCGAGCATTTATAATGTTGGCCCGTCGCAGTTCAGGAAGCTCCATCTTCTACAACCGTTCGCAACGGATGGTTTGTACCTGTTAAAAATTGCCTCTGTCTACCCTGGGAGTTCCCAAAATAAACAGAAGAAACCGACCTTGTGTCTGGTTCCCTGCAAGTTAAAACAAGGCACACGTTACGACCTTACGGTAACCCAGATGGCAAGGTGAGAGAAAAACACAAAAAAAGACAAAACTTATAGAGCAAACTTCTTGACTGAATGGGAATGCGATAAGATCAAAACAGTTTTCAAATAGAAAGGTAATTATGCAATGTTATTGGTTCATAGAATGAGAACGTAGGTTATATCTGTACTTTCCGGGTCTTGTGTGATCTCGAAACAGCTGATCTTCAGGTGCAGTAATGTTCGAATCCACAGGCGACAAATGTTCACCTTGTACAACAGTCTGTTCAAGGTTCGAAGAAACAGTTCCTGGTGGGGTATCAGAGTTCTGCGTTTCAGTTCGTTTGTCCGTTATGTACTCTGCATCACTGAAGGGGATGAGCCTAGGAACGGGTTCTGTCTCGGATACACCAAATCCCTGTCTAACCCAGTTGTCGTAGGGGAGTGGGAGAGGGACACGCTTCGTATGGCTAGCGTGCACCCAATTCTTCCTTCCAGCTAGGCGTACAGCAGTTCTTGTGGCCAGGAGCACTTGATACGGGCCCACGAATCTTGGCTGGAGGTTCCGGCTTCGTTCAAAATTCCGCACCACAACTTGGTCACCGGGTTTCAACGTGTGGCCTGGACTCTCTGGCAGTTTAGGCAAGGATTCAAATACCTGTTGATGAATAAGGCTCAATTTAGCAGTCAGGTCAAAAAGGTAATCAATCAACATTGGATATTCGATCTGTTTGAATTCCTTTGGCCTAGGGACTCCCCAAACATTAGCAGGACGACCAAACACAATCTCATATGGGCTAAGCCCTTCTCGAGAGTGTACAGTCGCTCTGGTGGACAGTACAGCTAAAGGCAGTGCGTCTGGCCAAGATAGACCAGTGGAAGCTTGGATTTTAGCAAGTTTCAGCTTCAAGGTACCATTGTACCCTTCAACCAAACCTGCTGACTGTGGGTGATTCGCACTGTGGAATTTCTGGGTGATTCCCAGACCCGCACACACACTCTTCATAACTTTCCCTACAAACTCACTTCCATTGTCCGACCAAACAATCCGTGGCATACCATACCTGGGGAAGTACTCTTTGAGGAGGATTTTGGCAGTAGACATAGCAGTGTTATCCTTTAACGGATACGCCTCAATCCATCTTGAAAAAGCACAGACTACCACTAGGACATATTTAAGATTATTACACCTGTCCATGTGGATAAAATCCAACTGAATCACTTCAAAGGGACAAGAAGGGGGAGCAAAGTGACCAGCTGGGGTTGGGGTTCCCTTGCCAGGATTATGCATCAGGCATATCATGCAATTTTTCACCACTCTTTCCGCACACTTAGTAATTCCATCAATCTTCCATACTGGAGCTAACATTTTACAGATCCCTTTCGAACTAATGTGCGCCGCTCCATGCGCCATCGTGACTACCGCAAGTACATACGCATCAGGTAACATCCAACGCTGCTGCTCAGGCAAATCAACCCAACATCCACTTGAATCTATTTTACCCGTTTTCTCCTTCCATTCATTCTTCTCATTTTTAGTTGCTTCATTCTGGATTGCCTTCACACTTTCAATCGTATTCTCACACGTTCCTGATTCAGCAATCCATCTCGCAGACGTTGCAACGTACATTCGACTCATCATGTTCTTGGCCGTCTCTTTGGCGACCTCATCAGCAAACGCATTCCCACGGCCAACATCATCCGTAATCTTTCGATGTGCACTGCACTTCACAATCGCAACTTCATTCGGTAGGGTCAGAGATTCCAACAGGTCATTGACTAACTGTCCATGTTGGATCTTAGTCCCATGAGACGTGAGAAAACCTCTTTCTTTCCACAGACGTCCAAAACTATCTGCTACGCCGAAGGCGTATTGGCTATCAGTAAACACATTCACTCTCTTTCCCTCAGCTAAAACACACGCTCTTGTTAATGCAATTAATTCTGCAGCTTGGGCAGAATTCTGACTTACTCTCGCGGTCTCAACAATCGTACTCAAAGTCGTAACTGCATACGCGGCCGTCACATCACCATTCTGTAGTTTAAAACATGACCCATCGACGTACAAAGTGCCATCTGGATCTAGTAACGGAGTATCTTTTAAATCAATCCTGCCTTTTGTCTCTTCCTCAGTTCTAAAACAACAATCATGGGGCTCTGAATCACTCGACTCTTGAGTAGTCGGCAACAGCGTTGCTGGATTCAATATGTTGCATCGCTTGATCTGAATGTGACTTGCCAAAAGCGGCAGCTCATAGCCTGATAGTCTAGCACTGGTGAGGTGCTGAGTTTTCGTTCGATTCATGAGTGTATCCACGGCATGTGGAACCATGACTACTAACATGTTGTTCATGACTAGTCCAGCAGACTGTCGAATAGACACTGCAGCTGCTGCTGTAGCTCTCAAACAACTTGGCAATGCTCTGGCTACCGGATCTAATGTGGATGAGAAATATGCACAAGGTCGCTGTTTGTCACCAAATTGTTGCGTTAAAACACTCAACGCACAACCTTCTCTTTCATGGACATATAAAGTAAACGGCTTACTGTAGTCAGGAGTACCCAACACAGGAGCTGAACACAACCCATCACGTAAGTCGGAGAAGCTCTGTTGAAATTCATCAGACCATGGCAAAGGGCTCGGAACACCTTTTACAGTCAGGGCTACCAATGGTTTTGCCATGAGAGAAAAATTTGGGATCCATTGCCTGCAGTATGACGTAATACCCAAAAACGCACGCACTTCTCTCTGTGTGCTTGGTACAGTCATCTGCGAAATTGCTTTGATTCTCTCTGGGGTCAACCTTCTTCCCTCCTTTGACAAAAGATGACCTAAGTAGGTCACTTCTTGGCAACAATATTGCAGTTTAGAAGGTGAAACCTTGTGATGTAAGTTTGACAAATGACGTAATAAAGAAATTGTAGCTGTTTTGCAAGTTTCCTTGTCATCAGCAGCCAGTAAAAGATCATCTACGTATTGGATCAGGGCAACACCAGTAGGAAGTACAAGAGCATCTAATTGACTTTTTAATGCTTGGCTGTAAATTGAAGGGCTCTCACAATAACCTTGTGGAGCGCGCTTAAACCTGAAACTGCGACCACCTAAGGAGAAACCAAAAATGTCTCTACTTTCCTCGGCTATCGGGATGCTGAAAAAGGCATTCTTCAAGTCTATCACTGTAAACCATGAGGCTGAGGCAGGAATCAACGTCAATAATGCAGTGATATCTGGTACCACAGGAAACTGTGGAATCACTATTTTGTTAACCTCTCTGAGGTCAATCACAAATCTGTAGATTGGAGGTTTGGAAGGGTCAGTGCGTTTCAAAATCGGCAGAACAGGACTGTTGCATACATTTCCTCTAGTTTCCTCTATCACATCTTTCTGTATCAAGTCTTTTACGATCAGTAAAAGTGCACGTTCACCTTCATTCGAAATCCGATACTGTGGGATTCGTGGGAATCTAACATTCGCTTTTAGACTTACCACATAAGGGGGAATTTCCAAAAGACCTACATCATTAGGACCAGTCGCCCAAAGAGTATCAGGGAGAGAACGCAGCTCCGGTGGGAGCTTATCCATCGACATGTACATTGGAGAAATGACTCTCTTACCCAATGTGAGCTGTACTCCCGAAGGAGAACAGTACAGTGTTGCATGCAGGCGTTTCAACAGATCTAAACCAAGCAGATTCTCATTACAACCGGTTGTTAGAATAAGGGGTGCTTCCAGTTCGCATGGCCCAACAGAAATTGACAAAGGACTAGAAACAGGATTGTGAACAGGGGCGCCTGAGAAACCTACTGAAGTGTTCGTTAAGCCAGACAAAGGTGCGCCAGGGAGTTTCGCATGCATAATTGAACTTTTTGCCGCACCAGTATCCAACAGAAACGGTTCGACCATGCCTGATGTAACTACTGCGACATAAGGTCCACTCTGATCAACTGGAACTGATACTACTCCCTCTCTTTGCCTGTGGCTGTCCTAGTACTCGCTTCTCTGAATCTCTTCATTATTTTCATAGTAATCCTCAACATGATACTGTGGAGATCTACCTGGTTGCGTAGCCGTAGATTGTACATTTCGCTGATCGAAATAATTTGATGGGCGATCAGCCTGTGGAGTCATTGTACCACGTCCTCTACCTCTAGGAGCTTGCATAAATCCACCATTACCTCTCTGAGCTGGGACACCACAGGTTTGTGTGTGTAGTACTGGACACTCATTCTTATAATGGCCCTCCTTTTTACAATAGGCACACTGATTCCATGCTAACTGTTGTCGGGGAAAACCATAATTAAATCTTTGGGACGTCCCTTGCTGGAATTGTGGCTGTTGCTGAAACTGAGGTCGCTGCTGTGAATCTGACTGACTTGAGCGAGGCAGGTACGCCTGTTGCAAAAGAACTTTAGTTTTTAAATCTTTTGTCTTCTTTTCTGACTTTTCCTTTTCTTCTTTCTCTCTATTCTCGTAATACTGAGCAGTTGCAAGTATCTGTGCTGTCGTCGACACTGCCCATGCACTCTCAGAATCCTTTAACTTGTTACTAAGCTCAGGCAGTAAATTAAACACAAACTTGTCGACAAACAACCTCTGACCTCCTTCAGTGCTCATATCTTGCCCACTATGGTCTACGAAGGTCTCTTCAAATCTAGTGAAGAAGTCAGAGACGCTTTCGTCCTTCTTTTGCTTGCATGCTGAGAATTTATCCCAGTTGACCCGTAACGCTGGCATCAGCGTTTTCATCAGATTAATTATTCTGCCAGGTAAAGCAGTAATCAGAGGCTCAGGTTTAGCACCACCAACTTGTTGCGCGTCTGCCGCTATAATGGCTGGCCAATCACCCCCTAAAGCAACTGGGTGATTCTCTTGCCGAATCTTGGCCCATATAGGCTGTGGCACTACATTGCCAAATAGCATTTCGATGTCTGCCAAATTCATGACACACGCTTGAACTGTCTGCGTTAACTCTTTATAATAACCAGCAGGATTCTTACGCGGGTCCGGCAATGCCTGTTTTACTGCTAATACTTCTGCCCGCTTCCAAGGGATGTGTATCCACACTCTATGGAAATGTGCCGGAGCAGCTGCAATACCATGAGCCGCATCAGCTTGAACTGCTTCGCGCCATATCGGCGGAACTTCCCTCATCGGATATTGACCTCGTCTTTTCCTAGTAATCGGAGAACCATCAGAACCCATCGCAGGCCGAAGAGGAGAATCATCCCTATAAGCTAAAATCAGTTCTAACGCTTCCCTTACTTCTGAACCTATCACCATTCCTGCGGCGAACTTTTGCTGAATATTTATCAAATCAGAGGGGACAGAATCTAAGTCATCATCATCCCATTCCTCACGCAAAAGAGAACACATCACGTCAAAGACATAACGCTGAGTTGGTTCATTCCATTGCATAAATGTATCTGACACTCTTCGTGCATCATACTTCGCAGCTTTCGACATCCACCTAAGAGCTGTCGAATCTAACATTTCTCGTTCCTGGGGACCAGGAAACTGGCTACGTCTCTGTGTAGAGTCAGAAACGGGGGTCCCAATTAAAGACCTGTAGAGAGGAGTTAAGATATTAGTTACAGAGTCGGTTATTTTCCGACGAACAGAAAGCGGAGTCAGAATGTTTACGGAGTTCGGGAACAAGGAAGCTGGAGCAGATGAAATGGTAAGGGTGGGAGTAGCAGGTAAAGCAGTTTGCGAAACGACAGGCAAAGGCGGAATAGGCAACCCAGGAAGAGGGGGTGCCGAGGGAACATTAACCACAGGAAGGACAGGAGTTTGAATCAAAGGAAGTGGAGCAACTATTCCAGGCTGACCAGCAGCTGGCTGCACAACAGGTAGTAACTGTGGTGCTGTATTACCCTGTGCATACGGTGGAGGTGATCTCAACAGATAAGACAACAGAGGATCCTTTTCAGGGTCCTCTATCGGCTTAGCAGGACGAGATGGCAAGACAGGGTAGCATTTATCAATCGCCAAATTATGTTTTCTATTCGCCATCTCTATTGCTTTCTCAGTCTCGTTGACATGCAACTGTCTAGCAGACTCCATTAATGTCAACCCTTTCTCTTTCTGTTCCTTCTTCATCTTCCTAATTTCTCTCTGTTTGTCTTCTTTACGCCATACGCGAAAAGAATCAAACATTGCCGGCCGGGCTTTCTTTTTAAACAACTTCATCTCTAGATTGTCTAGAATTTCGATTTCAAAGCTACCATGCGGTGGCCAACTAAGGACACCATCTTTTTTGGTGTAACGGACCCATACTTCATTATAAGCGATAGGGCCTACACCATGTTTACAATAGAGCTCATATGTAGGAGTTCCAATCGGAGGAACCGAACACGGATCCTCCAACCGGGAATCCCCGTTGCAACTTACCCAGGACAGGAAACAATTACTACTGTTAGTCATTATAAACTAAGGACAGATTCCAACCAAAATGCGCAAAGAACTTAGGCCTACCAAATGGACCAATACCAAAACAAAGATTATCTTAACAAGAGCAACCAATTATAATCTACGAATTCAAAAACAAACGTATCCAGAGAACAAAACAAGAGCAACAACGGACAACCAAACTGAGCGCAACCCACTTAATACTTAACTGAAATGCGGAAGACGTCACCAAGGAGAACCCGTCTACGTCTCGCCGTACTAAGGTCTGCACCTCGGGTCCAAGACAGGGCGACAGTCAGGACAGCGGTCCTCTGTAGCCGTCTAGGAACGGGAACCCTCGTGGAAGAGATCATCGGGCCACTTTTACGACATACAGGGATCGATGAAGCGGGGTACCTCCCTCCGGAATCTTCACACGAAGCTCCTCGAAATTTTCAGGCTTTGGACCGGTACCGGATGACGTCGCCCCACGTTGGGCAAAAATTTGAGGTTCTGGACTTTTAAGAGTCCAGAGGTGTCAGGGAAACAACACCCAAAGACCCCTGAGTTCCTTCCTGTCTTGGTGCACAAATGAAACAGAGACGCGGGCTTCTCGATGGTGGCGTCAGAGACCAAGATTTATTTACTGCAGGGACACAGAAGTCATAGGAACCACACAACGGCAGAATCTACGAGACTGTTCGAATTGTAAAAAGTGGGTTGCTCCTTAAATACACAAAATATGTCTTCGGGCAACATTACACAAATATCTTTCATGCCCAACCCGGTATCCCAAACAGACAATAAACATACACCAAACAATAATTAGTCGTAGGTTTTCGGCATTCGATCAAGTCCCTATGTCAGTTTTCCATTCTTTGACCGATCCTCCCCTTCATAAAAATCGTATCCTCCCCATTGTAAAAGTCCAGAGGGAGAGGAGCAGAGCCAGGTGTAAGAGATAGAAAAGTAGGATAAGAAGTGTTTATGGATCATAAACGGGCATGGCTACTGTCTTCGGCCTCTTTGATCAGGACAATGGACACGAGAACCAGTATAGCAGGGCTGGCCTCAGGCAGGGGAGGCAGCTTGATTCTGCCTAGTCACGCAGCGTCAGCTTCCTCGGGCTCGAGCTTACATGTCCTTAACAAGGTGATTCTACCGGGGTCATCTCTCGTTCATTGACTATGTAAGGGCAAGAAACAAAATGGATGCCGTATCTAAAATGGATCCCATGACTTTACAACAGAATGCCCTATTTCTCAGTGAATTCATGCTTGTAGCGCAGCGAAAACACTGTCATGTATTAAATGGATCATTTACGGTTCATTGGTACCAAAATCGTGTCAGTACTACGATACCGAATACACGGGTTCGGATCGCTACAGAACCTCAACGGGGCCTGAGGTGACGTGTGCAAACACGCCCTGTGGCACGTTTTAAGTTGGGGAAATAATTCACTTTCAATTCTGAGGGACCCTGGGGGCCAGCTAGCCCACCAGGTGCTTCCAGTAAGCACCACTGCGCTGCATTGCACAGAGGTAGTGCAGGCCGTGCCCCTTTTTACACCTCTCTGCAATGGCGCTTACTGGACGTACCTAGTGGGCTATTTTGCCCCTAGGGACCCTCAGGATTCAAGGGGACTTAATCTCCCAACTTAAAACGGCCACATGGCGTGTTTACACAGTGGGGAAGGGAGGGGACGGGGCCTGAGGTGACGTGTGCAAACACGCCCTATGGCACGTTTTAAGTTGGGGATATAATTCTCCTTCAATCCTGAGGGCCCCTGGGGGCTAACTAGCCCACCAGGTGCTTCCAGTAAGCGCCACTGAGCTGCATTGCAGAGAGGTGGTCCAGGCCGTGCCACTTTTTACACCTCTCCGCAACGCAGCTCTGTGGCGCTTACTGGAGGTACCTAGTGGGCTAGTTGGATCCTAGGGACCCTCAGGATTCAAATGAACTTAATC
Organism: Triturus cristatus; assembly: GCF_964204655.1. NCBI lineage: Eukaryota > Metazoa > Chordata > Amphibia > Caudata > Salamandridae > Triturus > Triturus cristatus. The sequence continues at coordinate 71,286,367 of NC_140583.1, read as the reverse complement.
TCCCAACTAAAAACTGCCACAGGGCGTGTTTACACAGTGGTGAAGGGAGGGGATGGGGCCTGAGTTAATGTGTGCAAACACGCCCTGTGGCGCGTTTTAAGTTGGGGAAATTATTCACCTCAATCCTGAGGGACCCTGGGGGCCAACTAGTCCAGCAGGAGCTTCCAGTAAGCGCCACTGCGCTGCGTTGCAGAGAGGTGGTCTAGGCCGTGCCCCTTTTTAAATCTCTCTGCAACGCAGCTCTGTGGTGCTTACTGGCGGTACCTAGTGGTCTAGTTGGATCCTAGGGACCCTCAGGATTCAAGGGGACTTAATCTCCCAAATTAAAACGACCACAGGGCGTGTTTACACAGTGGGGAAGGGAGGGGACGGGGCCTGAGGTGACGTGTGCAAACACACCCTGTGGCACTTTTTAAGAGGTCGTTTTAATCCCCATGCTCTATTATATACTAGGGGTTTACAGAGGAGGTCATGCTAATCACAGGGGGACCCCAACTCATAGTGTTCCCTAGTGTATGATCGTGGGGTGGTGCGTTCCCGACGGCTGGACCGCCGCCAATTATAGTTGCTCAGGGGTTTGTCACACAAGCAGGAAGCACTCTACAGCTGCGAAGGTTCAATCCAAAAACCTTTAATCATAGGTATGGACGGCATGCAGCATGTCAGAAGATTCAAACTGTTACTTCGTCTGCCGTACGCGTTTCGAAATCCTTCTTCTTCAGCGGCATCAAACGAAATGGCGTGCACTCCCTCGGCTGCAAAGTTTCTATATATAACACGCCCCTCAATAGGCTGCCCATATGGGACTGTGAGTGAAGTAGTCTGGGAGTTCGAGTTCATCAATCCTGTATGGATGCACTGTCTTATCTGTTCGATCTGTCCAGGCTCTGTATGTGCACGCCATTTCGTTTGATGCCGCTGAAGAAGAAGGATTTCGAAACGCGTACGGGAGACTAAGTGCACCGCGTGCCCACGTTACGCTAGATGGGCCATGTACGCACGATGCGCTTCGCGCACCGTGCGCACATGGAGGACATATGATGCACTTCGTTTTGAAAGGTAATATTTTAATTTTTCGTAATTTTTATAAGCCATGCACAAATGGTGCCCTTCGGGCACCATTTGCACACGGGGTGAACAGAGTGTGGATAATTTTTTTTTTTATTTTTATTTTTTAAAATATTATAGTTTATCTCATCTGTTATAAGCCATGCACAATTTGTGTCCTTCGGCCACCAATTGCACACGGGGTGGGGAGAGTGTGGATAATTTTTTTTTTTATATCATTTTTTACCGTACGCGTACGGTAAGCGTAATCGGCGAAATTAGCGAAAAAAAACAAAATTCCGTTTTTGGCCTTGGGGGATCTTTGGGGACTCCCTCAACATGGCTATGTGTGTGGGAGCTGTCTAAACAGCCCCTTTACATGTTTTTGTGCTTTGTATTTTCATCATCACTCTCAGTGCGAGAGAGAAAATGGCGGCCGCCGCTTCCTGGTTTCGGCCGTTTCGAATGTTTACTAAGATCTAAGAGCCAATCAGAATCGCGCTCGCGCACGCCACCGTACGCGTACGGTAAGCGTACCGTAAGCGCACCGTAAGCTGGCTCAGATATATATATTGATTTAAAGGCTATTTTCTCAGAATCTACTGAACAGATTTACACCAAACCTACAAAAGGCACTTCCTTGACCTGAGGACTACCTCTCTGCCAAATTTCAAGTAATTCTGTTCAGCCGTTCGGGCTGTAGCCCTGTCTAAAGGTCCTATGGAAAAATGCATGGGAAAAACGCGTTTTGGGACCCCCCTTTTATCTCAGCCCCCGCTTGACGAATCCCCCGAGACTTTCAGGGTAGGAGCGGAGCGTAGCGCCCCACCTATTTTGAAAAATTCGCGAGGATTCGTCGACCGGCGCCAAAGTTATTCAAAATAGAATGTTGCGGATTTCCTATGGAAACGTGGTCCTAACTATAACTACCTACTGGCGACCGCCAGTAGGTAATATATATATATATATATATATATATATATATATATATATATATATATATATATATATATATATATATATTGAGCCGCACTCCCACGGTGAGTTCAGTAATTCTTATTCATGCATAGTCTAAATCCGACGCGTTTCGGTCACCTTTGACCTTCTTCATGGGTAAGCCTTTGTGCATCAGTCGCCACAACAAACAAGCAATTGCCTGCATTTATACATTGTGGGCCCCTAGTGGCCGCCCTGATGGGACATCTTTATGAGGCTTGCTGGAACTTGTGGTGTGTTACAGTTCAGTCCCTCCAGTGGGTGATGCATTCAGTATGTCAAAATAAGGTAATTTGCTGCTCACTGCTGCTCCCTCGCATCTGTATTTTCGAGGTTTGCTGGAGACCATCCCAAAGCCAGTCTCTGGCAGCGCACTGCTGAACCCTTAACGCTTTCACAGACTCCAAAACATGGTTCAATTTCGGGCAGCCATGGCGTGCTTTCTGGCGATGCGTTGCCCGCGGCAGGACCAAGCCGCTGAAACATTACAACACCCTCTCCTTGCGGAAAGGAATTGAGCTGCACTCCCACAGTGAGTTGCGTAATTCTTTATTCATGCATAGGCTAAATCCGACACGTTTCGGTCACCTTTGACCTTCTTCATGGGTAAGCCTTTGCGCATCAGTCACCACAACAAACAAAGAATTGCCTGCATTTATACATTTTGGGCCCCTAGTGGACGCCCTGATGAGACATCTTTATGAGGCATGCTGGAACTTGTGGTGTGTTAACAGTTCAATCCCTCCAGCGGGTGATGCATTCAGTATGTTAAAATAAAGTAATTTGCTGCTCACCGCTGCTCCCTCGCATCCCTATTTTCGAGGTTTGCTGGAGACAAACAGAGATTACACAAAAACATGAGTTATTAGCGCATAGCATAGCCGGGACACACGTCTGATGGGGAATGGAAGGTAGGGGGGGAAAGTTAAGAAGGGGTAAGGAAAGCAGATAGTGTCAGGCAGACTGGCAAGGGGGAAAGTACTTCAGGGGGACAAAGAAGTCAAAGTGAGAGATAGACTAACCACCTGGGGACCAACGATCCCAAAAACAAACAACTCAAAAAAGCAATCCCGTGTAATGGTGTAAGTATACAATGAGAGGGGTGTGGGAGACCTAAGGGGGGGGGGGTAGACTAGAGGAAAAAAGGTCAGTCAGCCAAACAAGGAGTAGTCCAGCAGCAATGAAGATCAGTCAAAACCACCAAGATGGAGGACCCACGGGAGCTGAAAGTATTATCAAAAAATGGCGGGATATACAAAGATCAATCAAAACACCATAAAGGTAGCTGACTCAACGGCTCCATGTGGGGCTGGAAAGGGGAGGCAGCCACAGAATCACGGAGGGAAGAGGTGGAGGAGGGAAGGAAAAACACAACGGAGGGAGGGAAAAACACAACGGGGTGACGAGGAAAAACAATGTCCAACTGGGTAGGTGACGGCCGAGGGGGTGTACCAGAGCAAGACTCCTCTATAGCTGCCTAAACAGCTCCACTGGGCATCAGCCATGTTGATCGAGCTCCGCGGTAAGTACAACATTCAAGTTTTCCCCCCGGGGGCATCATCATAGTTCCATCGGCAGCATCAGTCCCGGTGTTACTGTGAATCGACTCCCACCTCACCCTCCAGCTCTCCCTGGCAATGCACTTTAAATGCCACTACTGGTTCTACTCGGATGACTCAGATTCTGGAGGAAAAGTTGAGATTCCTAACAGGATGTCATGTGGCTGCTGCGCTGTAAGATTATCTATAACTTTGCCAAATGCTCCGGGGTGTGTAATTGGCAGTGACAGAAGATCTCAGTGCCTGTTTCTTGCATTCTCTTTCTGTCCATTTTCCCTTTCTTTGCCCTTTGCAGAAAGCACAGAGCTGGTGCACACAGATATAAATATATATATACAAATAAAAACAATTAAACAATTAACTTCATTAGTAACAAGTGTTATGATTAATTATCAATCAATAAATTGCCATTTATTTATTACTTAATTAATGTACATCCCATCATAGCAGCCTACTCTTAAAATATAAGTAAATAAATACAAATAACACAATTAACATTATCAAAAAATTTAAAACTAATGTATCAATAAATAATTAATGATTTGTTAATTAACATTGGCTTAATTAACTTCCCACCCTCACTCCAACAAACCAAGTACCCTGCACCTAATATATAACACACACAAATGTATTGCACAATTTACACATTTACTAATCAATTAAATACATAATGATAAATTAATAATGAATTGCTAATAAATATTACTTAATTAGCCTCCCACCTTAAACCCCTACAAACCGAGCAGCCCCTACCTAAATTATAACTTGAAAATGATAATTATTACACTATTAACATAATTAATAATCAATTACATAATCAATAATAGTATAATAAATAATTGTTAACTAGTTATACTTCATTACCTTCCCACCCTACAGCCCTACAACCTAGCAACCCGCTATGACAATGTAAATTACTGTTAACAAATACATTAAAAATGATAAACCTCTTAAAATTACAAACTCTATTTAAAAATATTATTAACAATTATACAAACAATAATTGCACATAAAATTTATATATGACCTAAAACATAAAATTAATTAAAATCCAATGTTTTTTACATCTACATTATAGAAAATAATATTAACAACAACAATATTCTTGAAAAGAATATTACTTACCTGAAACATCGACATTCTTGACAACGATGTGTCTGCATCGTGATATTTTGGAATCACAATATTGTTTTCAGATATTTCTGCATTCAATATTTGGAACTCGATTTTATATCCACATACCATCAGTGGCCATGCAGGCAGACAAGAGACAAGTAATTTGAAGTGAGGCCGGTGTTTGGGGAGCGTCTTGAAGCTGGTCGGACAGCTGTGTGCAAGGCTGTAACTTGAAAGTGAGGGGCTCATTTATGAGAGCCCGGTATCACTTTTGCACCTCGAAAGTGGCACATGCGTGGGGCAGGGCTCCCATAACGATTTATGAAACCACGCACAGCCACCCTGCGTGGCTTGGAGTGGCCTCATGAATCATGAGTAAAGCGATAAAGCACAAATGGCTGCGTTGCCTTACTCTGCGATCAGGAGGTGTTCCATGGGCGCTGTGGTGGGTTTCCCACGCAACACCCATGGAATTTGACGCTGCCTCAGATTTAAAAGTGATGTAAACCTGGGGAAGCCTCAAATATTTGTGCCTCCTGAGGTGAGGTGTGACGAGGAGAAATATTTAATTTTCCTCATATTTTCCTCTTTCCATGTGTGCTGAATTCTAGAAATACCCTGTAGTATTGTTTTTGTGCAGGAAGGTGCATAATCAGGGTCGAAATCTGGTTCTTCACATCTGTGACACAGCAACTTTTAACTGTCATTACATCACTTATAGAAGAGCCCGTTCCCCCATTGGTCCTCCTGACTTACCCTGGGTGCCAGAGACGTACCGAGGCAGTGAAATGATAACTGGTAGTTTCACCTGCCTTCTTTCACCTCTCTGGGGTCCCCAAAGATCCTAACGAGGCGGGATACCGCAGACAGCATACTGCCAGTGCCAACCACCACATTCCCTGTTAGCCGGCGGCCTCTGCTGACCCGCGTGCTTAAGAAAAACATGCCATGCCAACCATGTGATGGCAATGTGAGAGTGAAGCACTTGGCTTCGGGCAGGGTGGGGAAACGAACAGTGCTTAAGTTGAGCCGGTGGTTTCCGGTGCTCTGCATTATTATACCTTTGGGTAGCCTGAAATAGCCTGGTGGTTAGTAGTTGTGTTCGTACTGTCTTTGGCAGCGCTGGCAGGGGCAATGGGTGGTGCAAGCAGAAGTGGCCTCCCTGGCACTTATTTTTTTACAAATTAAGTACTGAGCGCAGAAGGTGCAGGACACCGGTGGGGGTCTTTGTGTATTAGGGTGGAAAGACGGTATTGCTTGCGGTGGACGAGGAGGATGAAAGGGCGCCAGGCACAGGTTTGTTTTATATGGGGAAGGAGATGGGAGGTAATGCTCTGAGGATAAATTGGGGAAGTGGAAGGGCACCAGATAGGGATTTGTTTTGTGGAGAGAAAACAGGGTGTGCGGGCATCCTTATGGCCAGGTCGTTGGGATATGTAAAGCTCCCCCATAAGTCCTCTACCCCTGCGCTACTTATGTGATCAGGGCAAGCGTGTGGGGAGTGGGTCACAGTTTATTGTTATATGTTCTCAAAAGCTGGCATTGCTAATGTTGCAAGAGCTCTTTGGCTGAGCCTACATTTCTGTTTGCTTAGTTTTAACCCTTTTCATGCCCTTGCTGCAGAAAATAAAAAATAAAGCTGAAGATTTAGCACGTTAAGGCCATCTCAAGTAATACCAGCCGGATCTTGGATAACAGCTCACACCTAGTTTGTAGCTTGTGTGTGAGGGACCCTAACCCGCGATTTATGGTGAACTTTCATTCCAATCTATACATATGGTTGATTTTTTCTTAAATTCCACAATACAATTTTCACCTCATGGGGGCTTCTAAATGATCAATGAACATGTTTAGACAAGGGATCCACACTGGTGCGCAAAATGTGATGTTGGTAGTGGTACATCCTGACCACTGGTTCCATAGAGTACCCTCCGGATTAACTGAAGCTTCCTTTGTCATTATTTATAACCACCTGTGAGTTTTTCTTGGCTTTGATGAATGAACGAATGAATGGAGGGAGGGATTTATAAAGTGCACGGCTACTCCAAGAGTGCCCCGGCACTAGGCAGGTGAGTCATATCTAGGCGTTTGACTGATTAGTCTTTGTACAGGTGGGTTTTCAGTGGCTTGCGGAATGATTTTATGTCAGAAAGGTATCTGAGGGACAATAGAAAATCAATCCAAAGTTTGGCCTCCAGTAATGAACAGGCAGAGCCGCCCCATCTTTTCTTATTTATGCGTGGAACAGCTAGGAGGTGAACATATTGAGAGCCTAATGTTCTATGAGGGCAATAGTTGGTCAACCTTTCTGGCAGGTAGCCCGGGCCCATTTTGTAATAAGCTGAGTGTGCCACTGTAAGGGCTTTAAAAATGTTCCTCTTCTATACCGGCATTCTATGTAGCTGTTTACGGTAGTGAGCAAACCAAGGCATGCTTGAGGATCTTATACAGTAGACAGATGGCCATATTCTGGATTTTTTGTAGTCTGTGTGTAAAGTACTCTGGTAGTCCTATATACAACACATTCGCGTAGTCCAGTCTAGATAAAATCAGGGCCTGGACAACTGTTTTTTGGGCTTCCCAGGGAAGCAGTTACTATATTTCCTCAGCATTCGAAGGATGCAGCAAGAATGTGTGACCACCACTGAGATCATAGACTTGAGAGATAGCTGATTATCTCCTAGGACCCCTAGATTGCTCACTTTGTTGTTTGGGTAGGGAGCCAGGCAGTGTGAAGGCCAGGCCCCCAGCCGTCATGATTGGGGTCAGGTACAAACAAAAGGACCTCTGTCTTGTCAGGGTTGCATTGTAAAGCATTGCATTTAATGCCAGCCTAGTACTGCCGTCACGCACCCTGCAAATTTTCCTTGAGGTTTTGATCATTTGTGTTATATGTAGCCAGCAGTTTGATAGATGGTGCCCAGTACCAGTCCTAGTGGACCACCGTCAATTCGCAATGCACTTTAGTGCATGTTACACAGATCAATATTTGGGTGGTCTTAGTTAAGGTCAATGGTATTTATACAAGCATGCTCGGCGAGCTTCTCAAGCTTCCTCTGAACTCGTGTTGGCTTTTAATCGGCAAGCAGAAGATCCTCTGGTTAGTACAATCCCTCCTTACACTTGACCAAGAGCGATGGAAGAGACTGCACCCTACATAAGCTGCCAATCAAGCTGCTCTTCTAAATATTAAGCATGGTGGGAGCTGTGATGCAAGCACACTTCTACGAACCACTCTAAAGCAACATAGTATTCGCTTTAGAGATCTGCAACCAAGCCTCTGAGTGAAGGGCAACAGGGCTAGTAAACAAGTCACTAGTAAACCCAGATCAAACACCGTCCTCCAGTACAGTGATCCACATGAGGGAATGCTTTAGGACACTCAATGAATGGACAGGACACCTGCCCTGCACCATTAACCCTAGATTGGCTTGAATGTCTACTAGAGATGCTGTACTGTGCATCATTGGCATTCCCCTGAGAAACTAGGGTGGCTTCCTGCAAAACCCTAGCATTTTCCATCCAAACACGCAGGTCATCCAGCATTATCATAGAGAAGAGGAACACAGCAGACAGAGCCACCTACAGTCACCAGGGTCTTTGGTTTTTGTCTTCCTACACAAATGAACAAGGACGCTCCTCTGAAATCTTCTGGGTTCAACTGCATTTGGTGAACTGAGCATTTGGGCACTCGCCGGAATAAATCACCGAGATAACGCGTTATTATCAACGCTTATCCATGGCGATAAAAATTCAGGCGATAGCGTCGTAATGAGGGAACATCGCTGGAAATCCAGCGATGCAACTACAGCGCTAAGGGAATCCTTGTTAATAGGGAGATGTGGACTTAGGCTTAGAATCCACCTCCCATTATAAATATAGCTAAGTCTGACATTTTGCAGACATTAGCAGATGGCGATAACCGCGGTTAGCGCCGATTTTTATGTCGCCATGAGTATCAGGGTCCGGCTTGATGATACCGTGATGTGCGGTTAGCGACTTTTCCAGGGATGTTTTAAGAGGGAACGCCTAGGGAATGCCTACTTTGCATGTCATTGGCGATTATTATCTCTGACATGCAAAGCGGCAATGACACGGGCGCTACTGTCAGTAAGCCGTCGCTAACAGCTGTTAGCGACAGCTTGCTGATAGGGTGATAAAAATATCGCCGCTTTAGCGGCAAAAAGTGCCGCTAAAGCGGCGATATTGCCCTTGATGATATGCCCCTCACACATTTACATTGCTTGATTAGGTTACGATTTTATGGCTAAAGATCTCAGGATAGTTTTCTTCATCTGTAGATGACATTATGTTTGTTTTTTCTTCATCCTGGTGAGAAGAAGCCCATTTAGAATCCCCTCGTCTAGTGCTTCCCAAACATTTTAGAACCACTACCCATTTATTAGACCGTCAAACATTTGCGACCCACCAAGCTTTAAAGGCCATCAGGTGGGCAATTGTCTCATGTAATTCAAACATCGTGTAGTAGCACACTGCGATTTACAGGCAGCAAAATTTCCATTCAAATGGCCACATAATTTGTATGGACAAAGATGTTTGCTGATAAAACTATGTTGCATACAAATGATAATGTGTGTGCATAGGGTTTTGGTAAATATTTATCATTCGTGCATCAACAAGAAAGTTGTCTTATTTTTTTTGATCCTATTAAAATCTTTTCTTCCATCACATTTCAGAATTACAAACAATGTTCTTTGTTTTTGCCATAAAAACTGCTGAATGTGGACAGTTCATTTACAGGTATTTACATTTTGTTGTGTGTTACAGCCTTTCCTTTCACACTCTCTCTAACCCAACAAAATTGTCACTTAATTCACTTTACTTTTCTTTCGCAGATTGAACAGTTAAGAAGAGTTTGTAAACCCCAATCCCATGTTATAAACATAAGTTGCAAATTGTCAGACATTTGACCTCTGTCTTTGAAGCACAGAGAATGTGACAAGATAAAAACAGAGTATAAAGGCTTCTTTATTTATTGTTTGGACTTTCACAAACCCACCTAGTGGGTCATGACCCACAGTTTGTGAAACACTGACCTAGTCTACTTTTTGATTTAGAAACAAACACTTTGCTGTTTTTTCATAATAAAACATAGCGATTAGCACCTATGTTGAGGTACGGATTGCCTCAATCTGCCTTATTATAGATCCATTCCTCCACACTCACCCATAGATTCAACAGTACATCATTTGGCCATAGCACCAATAGGAATGTATGCATAGGTAACAAAACATATTGACTGAACATGGCAACCATGAAGTCAGTAGGAGCTACTACTTTTGGGGACCCCACATTTTCTCAAATTTCCTCAGACATCTGCAGCTGGCATACACCATACTTTTCACCATAGCAAACAAATCCGCAGCTGTGTCCTAAGTGTCCAACCCAGAATAGTGCATCATTCCACCTTACCACCATGAACCCCAAGTCACAAAAAAATGACTTCTTTGGGGGTTGAAGTCTTCCAGTATACCCAGGAACCATGCCCTATCCATAGCCATACACAAATGTTCTTCACCTTTTCCAGTAACACTCTAATCAAGGGACATGCATAGAAAATGACGTAAAAGGTACCATCAATTCTGCAACACCTGTAAGAGGCCATGTCAGCTGCAATTCTTTGCCTGGCTAGTTGTATACGAATATAATATATTCTCTGTAGAATATTCAGCTGCACTCTTCTGAACCCTGGTCTAGGTGCCACCTCCCTGAGGTTACTTTCTGCTATATCCCAGTCATCCAAAATCATGGAGTCTGGGTCCACTGGTCATTTATCCCACATCTTGAGTAGCACTTTGGGTGCATTAATGCCCAGCCTATCAAGTACAGAAGATATTGTCTTCTTTCTACTGGAAGAAGTCCTTCAAGTCATGTAGTTTTACAGCATACTTGAATGGATGAATGAAAACGGTACTTGTAAAGTGCACGATCGGCAGACAGAGAATCCTGGTGTGAGTTCAAACTTCAATCCTCAATTCACCGGTTGCAAAATGAATCAATCCAGAATACCAATAGGAAAAGCAAACAGAGAAGACGGAGGACAGAAGATCCCTAAAAAGCAACCTAGATGAGGCTGTGATACCATGAATCGGGGCCAAAAACAACCAAGTTTTCAGGTTTTTCTTAAAACTGACTTCATTTGTCATCAATCGGAAAAAAAACAGGAACTTGGTTCCAAGCCTTGGATCCCATGGCAGCAAAAGATTTGCCTTCCATAGAGTTTAGTCTGAATGTAGGAGTTTTCAACAGAATAGAAGGTGAAGATCTGAGGCGTTTGTGTCCTGTAATGACAAAAAAGATCGGATAAGTATTTAGGGACAGTAATATGAAAGGACCTGAAAACCGAGTCTAAAAAAGAACCCTCTTATGAATGGGCAACCAATGCAACTCTCTGAGCGCTTGTGACTCAGAGCTGTGTCTGGGTAGTTCTAGGGGCTAAATTTTGGACAACATGGATCCTGTGAAGCAGTTGCTTAGAAATTCCTAAGTAAAGGCTATTACAATAATCCAACCTTGAGGTTAGGAGTGCAAAAGCCGCCATTTTCCTTACGGCAAAATGAAAAAAATAGAAGAATTTTAAAATGATCTAATCAGAGAAAAGAACGTACCCGCAACTAACAAGACTTGTGGCCGAACAGACAAAAATGTGCCAAATTTAGCTCCAATGTTTCTGACTACCTAAACAGGAGGAGGAGCGGGGAACACAAAATCAGGCCACCATCTGATGGGGAGAACAAATTGTGCTTCCCTAACAAAAGTATTTCTGTTTTGTCTGTGTTGCTCTTAAGATGGTTGCTTTATATTGATCAAAAAATGTCAGTGAAACAATTCTTAAAATTGTGTTCATAGCCAAAGGAATTATGACCAGAGACAAAGTCATTTGGTTGTCATCAGCGTAGGAGTTAGTATGGATACCAAAGGAGCTACATAATATCAAAAGGGAATGGATCACTTGACCTGAGTAACCGGGGTTTGCGACGTTTATGTCGGTAACCTGTAAAAAACCCTCATTCACGTATACAAGTCGTGAGGCGGTATATCTTGGCTCTCCACCTTGTTTAAAAAAACGTGACAGCATCATCATTGGGTTTCCTTTTTTGTCGTATGCTTTCCTCCATCCGGAGGTGACCCACTGGTTATTGCAGTAGTGATCAACAAAAAAAGAGAGGTGAGTGTGCTCAGGTGCAGTGAATTATAATTGTGGCGTAAAAAACCTCGTACTGCCAAGATTATATTTTAATAGGGCTAGGATTGAGGTAATTAAAAACAGTGTTGTGCTTGGGAAGACATATTATCAGTCTAACGCACTAAGGTGTGCAAAAAAGGTCGACATGTTTCAGCCCTTTGGTTTGCCCTTATGGGTCGGGGGGGGGGCTTTCTTCAGGACCAAAGAAGAGAAAGTGTATTGTCACAGTCTCAGTGAATCAAGATGTAGTTCACTTGATTCCTAAGCGGTCAATGAGTACCTGTTCAGTTGTGAGGGAGGAAGAGAAAAGAAACGTAGAAGATTGTCATATTTTACATTCATTAAACAATCAAAAGTGCTATCCCATAATGTATATTCACATAAAGAGTGTCCCATAATGTATATTAACATGGAAGAAGCGCTTAAAAAGGAACTCAGATATGAAGGTAAGAAACTAAAAATGGCAATTCTTTATCCTCGATTGGTGCTGAAATAGGGGTTCGGGGTAACACCCTATTCGTGTACTAATTAAAGATATTACGTAGCTCAATTGCTGTGCTGGTAGTCGCTGTTCAACTTAGACATTATGCAGCTAGATGAGATGCAACATGGTATGTTACAGTGGCAACGTGCATTACACGGATCTATTAACACTCTAACGTTGGAGCGGATGCCTGAGCATTATGCATATTTGTTTTTAGTGTGGTGATGTTGGTGTTCAGCTATACAGGTACCTAGAGCTCTGGGCGTGTTCTAAGGTTGCCCGCTAAAGGTACATTGCAATGCTAAGTTAAAAACAATGTTGTGGTGCATTACGGCGTGTGTTTAAAAAGGGTTACGTGCAATCGATTAAGTTGTAGAAAGGTGTACCTTTTAGTCCTAAAATACAGACTTCCTCAGGAGACCGGTGGGCATATTAACCTGCTGGGAAGAAGTGTATGTTTCAGAACAAATAAGAAGATGGAATACGATCCGTGTCTCGTTGGCCATCTTGCCTCTTCCTCATGTAGTACCTGCTTCGGAGTGCAGAACGACTTGTGCTCGCTCTTCCTACGGTAACCCGGAAAGTGGTTGGAGCCCGCATGGCAGCATGATGTATTATGTTAAGAGTGGCCATGGAAAAAGACCATGTGTCCTCATTGTAGCGAGTTTAGAGACAAGTTTTGGATTCAAAAGTAAAACATTTTTTACTTTTGTGTTAGTATAAATATTTGTAGTCATTCATGTTGCGAAAGATTTTTATATCAGGCAACATTCATGATGGTGTGCGCCATATCAAGGTCGTTTTTCATCGAGTGGGTCTGTCTCTTCTTATTATAGTTTAGCTATTGTTGCGGTATGAAGTTGTTTGCACACATTTTTTTAATATGATCCTGATTTCTGGTCTTTTTTTGTAATTGTCTGAAGGTTGTCATATCCAGTCTCAATGTCCCAGACTCAACCACGGAATGTTATCGTTGAGGCCTACTGTATTTTTCAAAGAGTATCTGTTCTGCATTGTAATTTGTTCTCTCTAGGGTTTCCAAAATTATCCACTTTAGGTCTTCAACTGTGTGTTGGGATTCAATATAGTGACTGCTCATTTTGGCCGTGCACCTCTTGCACTTTACATTACTTCTGTGCTTGCATATTCTTTGTTTTATTTTTCGGCATGTCATGCCTGTATATAGTAGGGCGCAGGGAAATGTGATCATGTAGATTACGTGCGTGGAGTTGCAGTTGGTATGATGTTTGAAGGTCCATTTCAGATCTGGTAGAAGTTGAATGGTTTTCGTTATTGTGGTCAAGTTACATACCGAGCATGAACCACATGGGTAATGTCCCACAACTGGGGGCATGTTCCATAACCTCGCCGTTGCCTCGTTTCTGGTTGGTTGTGGTGGTATTGTATGGACCAGGATATATTTTAGGTTCCTTGTTTTTTTGTTAGCAAACCTTGGTTTTGGACAGTCAAGTGAGCCAGATGTTAAAATATGCCAATTTTTGTTTACAATCTTTTTTACATTGTTAGAGGCTGTGCTATAAGTACTAACACAGGTTATTATGTCTTGTGATGGTTCTTTTGGCATAATTTCAAGTAGGCTCTCTCTTGGTTGGTTTCTGGCCCTTTTCTGACATCTGTTGATCGTCTTTTCTGGATAGTAACGTTTCTTCAGTTTTTCACATAGGTCTTTCGCTTGACTCTTGTACTCTCCAAGTTCGCTACAGTTGCACCTGAGATGTAGAAATTGACTATATGGAAGATTGTCTCTGAGTGGGCGAGGGGGAACGCTTTTCAAGGAGCGTAAACTGTTTTTGGACGTTGGTTTGAAAAATGTATTTGTTTTGATCACATTATTTTCAATGTAAATTGTCCTACTTAACAAAGAAGGGTATAATCAACAATGCCTTGAACTACTCTCGGATGAGAAATTTTACAAAAGAATTACCACAAACCCAACAGAAAGACTGCAAAGAACAATTGAACTAATGGTCGATGAAGCGAACTGGGAGAGTACAAAAGTCAAGGGAAAGACCTATGTGAAAAACTGAAGAACCGTGACTATCCAGAAAAGACGATCAACAGATGTCAGAAAAGAACAGAAGCCAACCAAGAGAGAACCTACTGGAAATTACGCCAAAAGAACTATCAAAAGACGTAATACCCTTATTTCAGCACCAATCAGGGATAAAGAATTGCAATTTTTAATTTCTTACCTTCGTATCTGAGTTCCTTTTGAAGCACATCTTACATGATAATATACATTATGGGACACCCTTTATGTGAATATACATTATGGGATAGCACTTTTGATTGTTTAATGTATGTAAAACATTACATTCTTCTACATTTCTTTTCTCTTCCTCCCTCACAACTGAACAGGTACTCATTGACCACTTCAGAATCAAGTGAACTACATCTTGATTCACTGAGACTGTGACAATACACAGCCTCCCTTTCTCTTCTTGGGTCCTGAAGAAAGCCCCCCCGACCCGTAAGGGCAAACCAAAGGGCTGAAACTTGTCAACCTTTTTTGGACACAGTAGGGCTTTAGACTGATATTATGTCTTCCCACGCACAACACTGTTTTTAATTACCTCGATCCTAGACCTATTAAAATATAATCTAGGCAATATGAGGTTTTTAATGCCATAATTATAATTCACTGCACCTGAGCACACACACCTCTCTTTTTTCATTGATCACTACTGCAATAACCAGTGGGTCACCTCCAGATGGAGGAAAGCATACGACAAAAAAAGAAACCCGATGATGCTGTCACGTTTTTAAAACACGGCGGAGAACCAAGAGATGACGCCTCACGACTTGTGTATGTGAATGAGGGGTTTTTACAGGTTACCGACACAAATTTGCAAACCCTGGTTTGAGGAAATATGAATTTTTATGATCAATTGTGTCCCCTATCTTAGACCCCAACGGCTCCATGTACATGCTACAAGTACATGTATGTTCCCTCCACTTCAAGCTATGAAGACGCAAATACAATTGTGTCCAACGTCTACATGTCCTCTTTCAGATCCGCCATGAATGGGTCGAATATTCCGTTCCTAAGTATGCCTTGCCACCGTCTTTATATGGTATACTTTTCACGTTCTTCAGCTCTGGCAAGGTAGGCCCTGAATTCTGCCATCGAGCTTTTCCTGCCTTCTGCCTCTGAATGCTCCAGCCTGGACCTGTATCTGTATCCATGACCTTTGTCTTACTTCCTGCGCGGCTAACGGTGCCTGGCCCGGCCTGTTGCCTGTCAAAAACTGTATTCAGCCTTCAAGTTATCTGCTCCGCTCCTCGAGAAATGCATTCCTGTCTAGTAGTTTAGGTAAACATTCTTCCAGCTACAGAGCAAAGGGCCCGGCCTTACTGTCTCCGTGCAAGTAATTCATGGCTACTGTTGCCATGGTAGGCCCATGCCCCCTCGCATCTCATGTAGACACGTAGACGCTTATACACGCACTAGTAGTTGGTATAGGATAGCCTCTGCCTGAGAGACCTTTCCTTCCAGATAATACAGTTCCTTAAACACAAGATATTAGATACGATTTGGGATTAGGTTGTTCTGACATCCCAGACTTCTGTCTCCTCATGTAGGGCTAAATGTCAAGTCCCCTTCACCCTCCAGTTACACGTCAATCACACGTCATGCTACTGTGCGCGCATCTCTGCCAAGTATTTCTGCTGACTTTGCAGGATTCACTTATGGACCCACCCACCTGTGTCATCATCATAATGACGTTTCTAGTGCACGCCTTCATGCACGCCTATTGTAACGCCTTTATTCATTACGTATGTGTATTCTTATCTCTCTTCTCAGCTGTCACGCCTTCTGCATATGTCTTCACTGTAATGCATTTACTATATATATGATAACCTGTCAATAAAGTATTGCTCGATCCCTTCCCGAACCTTCGTGGTGACGGAATACGATTGCCTGGTTCGAACCAATTCCTTTGTAAGGAATAAACCCATTTTAAAACCTCAAATACCACGGATTCTGCCTCTTATTTTTACTGAGTTATTCTTATTGAATTTTACCGCATAAATTAAGTACAGGTAATTAAAATTTACCACATAAATTGGCGCCCGAACAGGGACACCTCTCACACCCCACGCGCCGGAGGTGCGTTGCAGACCCGGTCTCCTGCCACAGCCGGACGGACAACTACGCGTACCCGCAGGATTTCCTGTATCTCCCTCAGGCCAACGGGGGTGACTGAGGCTGCGATCAACACCCAGACGAGGCGGTGAGGAGTGCGGAGGATCCCGACCAGAGCCTAGCTGAGAGAGCAAGATCCGAGGTATACAGAGGCCCACCAGATTCCGAAGTTCCGAAGTATCTAAGTCATGAGTCGAGTCCAGTCCAGTTTGGTCTAGTCCAGTCCAGACTTCCGAGGCCTTCTGTTCCGTTCCGTGCTTCCCGGTGAGTACCGTTGCTGGGGACGCATCTAGACGTGCGCATTGGTTTGTGCCGGTCAAGACGGGTTTGGGTACACAGACCTGGTCTGCACTGTTTCAGCAGTGTATCTGTGCTGTTTAGCAGTACATCTAGTATTATGCAGTTAACTAGCTTTATTCTGATTATCATTGTTCGTTCTAAAATGTTTTAATATGTTTTAAATGTCGTGGTATGAGTGATTGTTCGATCTTCATTACTGTGTTTATTGTATTAATTGTGTTCAAGTCCGAGTAAGAATCAAGTAGCAAGGTTTAAGATGCCGTTATTTTCAAAATTAAGACAGATAAAAACTAGAAAAGGGATACTCGAGGAAGCCGTTCCCATTCCACCTAGGGACACTCCAGGGTACTTTATGTACCATAAACATGGCCTAGATGCCGTATTATATCTCGAATTGTGGGTAGACTGCACCAAGGATTTAGCAGAGAATCAGAGATGGCCCGTTGCTGGGACATGGGATGCAGATTGCATCATGAGAGTAGAAGAAGCATTGTGGAAAAAGAAAGCCAGACAGTCACAGAAAGATGCCATTGAATTATGGCGTAAAGAATCGCATAGACGAACAGAGAAAGCGCTCAGAAAAGAAGAGAAAAGTAGGGAGGATTCAGAAAAAGCCCGAGAAAATGTATTCATTGAGGAAGGTATCCGAGTAAAAGCAGAACAAGTAGACAGACAATGAAACACTCTTATGAATGGTATGTATCCTCTTCTGGCCGAGGGCTTACCTAAGGCCACCCTGGAAGTACCAAAAGATCTGCCACCTCCATTGCTTCCGACTAAATTACACCCCAAGACCGCAAAGGACATTTTCCTTTCTTCCTATTTAGACGATGTAGCCCCCGAATATGTTAATGCTCCGCCGCCACGCACACCACCTGCTAATGGTGCTCGACCCCGAGATAATCCGCCCCCGCTTCTGCAGCAACATACTCCTGCATCTGTTCCAAATCTTCCACCCGTTCCTCCACTTCTTCCTGCACCTATTCTTCCTACCTTACACCCAACGAATCCTTTTGGACCTAGCACCTCAGGAGGTGCGACAGGAAGTTTTCATACGCCGCCATCAGTGCGTCGATTGACTTATAGGGATCTAGCACACCAACGTACACCTCAAACAGCGAATTATGACATATTTAAAGAGCCTCTTACAGATTGTAGATATGATCCAGTACCAGGTAAAGACGACAGAATGATGCTATCATCAGTACGTCTACGACGAGTTGCGAACTATTTAATGATACTACCAGGAATGATTGAACATCTAGACAAAATATATCACTTTGTCCAAACAGGGCAAGGTCCTGAAAGTATTGGCGAAGCCATGGCATACCAGAAAGTGGACACGCAAAAACTGTTGTTACGCTTCTTCATAAACTGCCTGATAAGACACAGAGATGGGCCAGGTGTAGACGCGGAAGAAATGAGGTCACTCAACAAATGGGGCCAGAATATAGCAGACGGAAAACATGATAAACAGAATAGTATAGAAAGTATGTACCGAAGGATCAGAAAAAAAGTAGAACAAATATGTGAAAAAGAACAGCCTGAAAGAGAAACAGATGCAGATAAAACCGAGTCCTCAGGGGATGAGGAACAACTAGAAATGACAACAGGACAATTACAATTACCAGCTAGAGAAACGATAGCTTATGTAGGAAAAGGAAGATCCTTCAATAATCCAATACGTCCGATACGTCCAGAAAGTAAGAGAATTTTTCAAGCAGCTATGTCAAACCCAAGGACCCCTGAACATTTGTTTCAGGCTACTGATAAAATACTTCAAGAACGAATGGGGTACCATGTACTCGATTCTATGGATGAACAAGAATTAGCCAGGTCAGCAGTACAATGGGCTGACAGTTCTGATAAATATAGTGATGACGCACTAGTACATACGTTTTTGAATCTTTCACCAGACGAACAGCGTTTAGCTGGTATATACATGATACAACATCTCCTTATATTGTATAAAGGCCAACACTCCGATCCTGGTCCCCTACCTGATATACTGATAGAACTACTCATGAATAAATGGAGAGGTCTAGGTACCGATCTAATTAAAGTAATTCTAGAATATCGACACAGATATAGTGCCTTTTTGTGTCCAGAACATGATCCAGCTCCCTCCATGGAAAGAAAGACGTATTACATAGACAGACAGAATCCCTTACGCGAAGTGCACCCAGTTAGAAATGATGATAATACTTTTAGACGCGTGTTCGTGTACACGCCTATAACTAAAATAGAACTATTGGAAATGAAAAAATTAGTGCCCAGTCATGACAGAGATCCAGCAGGTTTTCACCGTGAAATAAAAGACATGTTACTCATGGGTGATTATACCTATCCTGACATTATGAAAATATTGAAAGTATTATTGCCTGCCGGTATTTACGAGAAACTCAAAGAAAAAGAGTGGGAGGTGGGAGAACAAAAGATTGATTGGACAGCATTAGAAAACGAAGAAAATGCCCGAACTGCAGGCGTAGGGCTTGGAGACAAAACTAAAGCATTACCAGGATTATTAGTACAAGTATTGCCACGTTTATTAACTACGAAAAAGGAAGACTGGGGAGCAATCTCAGCTTGCAAGCAGAAACCCGATGAAGACACTAGTGATTTTTATTCCCGATTTGAAAAATGTTTTGGTATTAATAGCGGCCTGAAAGCAAGTAGTGATTCATATCCACATATTTTTGTAACAAAATTAGTCGAGAATTCCTTGCCTCAGGTTAAGAACAGAGTATTGAAAGTAGAGAGCTCTTGGCAAGCTAATACCCCGTCACAAATGTTACAAATGTTACAGTACCACCAGAATAGAATTAGAGAAGAACAAGAACACGAACAGAGACGTATGAAAGACACGAAAATGAAAATGCTCGTCGCCCAGTCAGTTCCGGCTGACAGTCATAAAAAGGGTGCGACACAGTCCAGTAATTCAGCGGTTCCTGTTAAAGGGACATGCAACTATTGTAAACAGCCAGGTCATTATATAAACGATTGTGCAGTTCTGAAACATAATATCTCCACGGGTAAAACCAAGGAGAGACCACGTCCACCTAGACAGGATCAGATCCAACAACAAGTTCCTCAGAATGTACAGCCTATGCAAGCTGCACAACAGACCGTAGCGGTACCACAGTCACAGCCTATTGCCGCAACACAGAACACGACACAACAGATGTACCAGTATGCACAAAATGACTATCCCGATTATCAGCGATACACATGAAACAGCCTAGAGAGGGAAGTTGGCTTACCCCTTATTGAGGTTCCCGTAGATCAAGAGGGTCCTTATGTACATAGTCAAGTAGTAGGGAAAGACAGAAAGTTTTTAATTGATACAGGGGCAAGCAGAACAACTATAAGTCACGACGAGGTTCCAGGGGCACCCCTCTCAGGCTCACAGAATATTTCCCTTGGATTTTCAGGAAAACCTATTGTTAACGAAGTATCGCAACCTCTTCCTCTTGCAGTCGGTCCATTGACACGGACTACAGATCTATTGCTTACAAAATCATGCCCAGAAAACTTGTTAGGTATAAAAACACTGAAAGCTCTAGGAGCTGTAATATGTTGTTCCCCGGAGGGGGTACGACTATTTTTGCGTGACTTCAAAGGTCACTATGTATTTAGAGACATGGATCACAGGTTACAGAATGTCCCTGCACATTTATGGGCACAAGGCCCCACTGATGTAGGTTGTATGCATATTACACCATATCGAGTCACACTCAAAGCAGGAGTGGTATTACCACGAATTCGACAATACGAGTTACCTCCAGATGCTGTAGTGGCTTTGCTGCAAATCATTGACGAGCTCATTGCACAAGGAGTGGTTGTGGAAACCGACTCCAATGTGTGTAATTCTCCTATAATTCCGGTTCTTAAACGAACTGATCCAAATGCACCTCCAGTTTATCGATTAATTATTGATCTGCGCGAATTGAATAAATGCATTGTACCACAATATCCCGTGGTTCCAGATATCTCTTCATTATTGACAGCTATTGATTCAGAAGCAACGTTCTTTACTGTAATTGACCTCAAGAACGCCTTCTTTAGCGTCCCAATCGATCCGGAAAGCCAATATTTGTTCGGATTTAGTTTAAATGGACGAAGCTTCAGATTTGCACGCGCACCTCAAGGATTCACAGAAAGCCCCAGCATCTATAGCCAAGCACTGAAAAGACAACTTGACAGTATCCACATGCCTGTTAACACTGCACTGCTTCAGTATGTCGATGATCTGCTGATCACCGCCCGAAGCGAACCCGAATGTGAAAAAGCATCACTGACGGTTTTACATTTTCTGGCCGACAAGGGACACAAGGTGTCCCCTTCGAAGCTGCAATTCTGTGTTCAGCAAGTTGTGTACCTTGGGCACTTGCTGTCCAAGGGGGGAAGACAGCTCACACCTGATCGCATCCAGTTAATTGTAAACATGCCACCACCCAAGACACAAAAGGAGGTGCGGGCCTTCATAGGTCTCACTTCGTACTGTAGACAATGGATTCCCCAATATGCATTTCTAGTAAAACCACTCATTCAGTTGACAACCCAGGAGGCAGCGACTTCGACTGTCCTCCCTTGGACTCAGGCACATACACAAGCTTTTGAAGGCTTAAAGAAAGCCTTATGTCAAGCACCTGTTTTAGCGACACCATGTTACAATAAGCCTTTTACACTCTTTGTTACAGAACGCGAAGGTACTGCCTTGTCAGTACTCACTCAGGAACAAGCAGGTTCACACAAGCCGTGTGCTTACTTTTCTAGCACATTAGATCCAGTAGCTCAGGCTCTGCCTACGTGCCTGAAATCAGTCGCAGCGACAGCTTTAGCGATCAGACAAAGCAATTCCATAGTATTAGGACATCAATTGACAGTGCAAGTTCCACATTCCGTGGAAGTTCTTTTAAACCGAACTCAGACTCAGCACTTGACTATAGCACGACTGACAGGTTACGAATTAACATTGTTTCAGCCACACATAGAAATCAGACGCTGCAGTACATTAAATCCTGCCACACTTTTGCCATTAAGTGGAACAGACCCACTGGCACATGATTGTATTGAAGTCATTACTATTACGACGAAACCCAGACAAGACTTGACAGATGTTCCATTACCAGATCCAGACCTGACACTTTATGTGGATGGTTCATGCATGAGAACAAGTACAGGAGAGTTAGTGGCCGCTTACGCAGTCACGACAGACACTGAAGTTATTGAAACAAATTGTATTGACACATTATCAGCTCAAGCAGCAGAGCTCATCGCTCTGACACAAGCCTGTATTCAAGCCAAAAATAAAAGAGTCAACATATACACAGATTCACGTTATGCATTCGGAGTTGTACACGACTTCGGAGTCCTTTGGCGAGAGAGAGGTTATTTGACTTCTCACGGTGCCAACATTCAACACGGTCCCCTCATTCAAGCTCTGTTAGATGCAATACATCTGCCTACTTCGATATCTATCATGAAGTGCAAGGCTCATACAAAAGTCACCGATATCATTTCCCAGGGTAACGACCTAGCAGACCGAACAGCTAAGAAAACAGCACAGAATCGGATTCATGTAACTGACTTGACAAAGACAATAGTTCCGACACCGACACACTGCATGACAGTTAGGGATCCCGCCCTTGATGTAATTGACATACAGACACATGCTACACGAGAGGAAATCAAGAAATGGACTGAACTAGGAGGGATCCAAACAGATCAGGGATGGATGACGAAGGGAAAATCTACATGGTTTCTCCCTGACTCAATGGTTCAAGTTATCATTAACACAATACATAGTCCAGCACATCTAGGAGAAAAAGCTATGTTAGACAGTATTCAAAACATTTGGTTTAATAAACACTTACGAGCTGCAGCCAAACAGAAAGTCCGTACTTGCATGATTTGTTGTCAGTTCAACCCAGGTAAAGGCGTACCTGTAGAGCAAGGTGGATTTCAACCTCCTGATCACCCTTTTGAAGTCCTCCAGATGGATTATATCCAGATGGAACGATGTCGAGGATTCAAATATGTTCTCGTAGTTGTATGCGCTCTTTCCCGTTGGACAGAAGCATATCCAGTCTCAGATTACACTGCCCCGACCACTGCCAAGCAGCTGGTTCGTGAATTCTTCCCACGGTATGGTTTGCCCCGTATCGTGTACTCAGATAATGGCCAACCGTTCTCATCCGAGCTGATGAAACACATTTCACTCCTGTTAGGCTATCAATGGAAATTCCACTGTGTCCGGCATCCCGAGGCAGCAGGTCTCGTGGAACGTCACAACCAGACTCTGAAAATTCGACTTTCTAAAATCTGTAGAGAGAAAGGCGTCGACTGGATAGTAGCCTTACCAGTTGCACTATTTTACATGAGAATGATAGCACATTCTCGAACAGGGCTATCCCCGTACGAGGTGGTCTTCGGTAGGCCACCAAATATGTGGGGGACGCCTATACCTCGTAAAATCACTGATGTTGATTGTAATATGCTGACAGATTACCTTGCTTCCTTGATGTCTGCACTACAATCTTGCCGTTCACAGGTAGCTGCAGCCTTTCCCGACAACACCGAGGTGAAGCCCCATGAAGTGGTTCCCGGAGATTTTGTTTTCATAAGAAATTTCGACAGGAGGAGCCCGCTGGAGCCTCGCTGGCAAACGCCGAAATTAGTACTCCTGACCACGAGGACAGCAGTAAAGGTCGAGGGTCACAAGGGTTGGCTACACTCGAGCCACATCAAGAAATTTCATGGACTGCCTTCTGATTTGAACTCTCAGCCCTGCCCCCCTCCACAGACTGATTCAAAACTCCCCCTGGTCGAGAAAACTGCTTCCCAAAACTATAAACTGAAACTAAGGTCTAGCAAGTCAGACAATTTGATTGTTTAAGTCCTCTCCTAGGTGAATCGGTTAAATTAGTCTCTGACATGTATCCTCTAGACCAAAATCGAGAGAGAGATAGACAGAAATAGCTCAAGAAACGTGCATATTGGAAATCACTTCATAGTCACTGTATAGTGACATTATTGATTATGTTTTTTCTAAATCTTCTGATTATTGCTGCAAGTATACTGTTGCACATATACTATCCTATTTTCAAGCGTGCTCATTCTGCTTACAATGTTACTGCCGAACATTCCTTTAGCGAATTACCTTCACATGAGTTGCCCTATAGACTTGCGCTGCGCAACAACACATTCATTAGTATGTTATATCACTCCCATCAGGCCAGCAACGCTACTAATTGTTGGATATGTGGCCGACTCCCTCCCTATCAGAAATACAAGGGAGTTCTGCCCTTCTTTCCGTATCCATTCACGCACAATGGTTCCTGTGGCGCATGGTTTAGTTTGATTAATTCTTTAGATTCAAATACCGTAGTTTACCAGAGCAACTGGGTATGGGGAAACCTGAACTTAGTTTTGCTTAAAGCCTGCTACCCTAACAAGGAGGGACTTCCCAAAAGGACAGGAACTGACCTAGAAAATGAAGTATATGGATTAGGTAACTTTACACTTAACCTCATGATTCTAAATGTCGAATCTGAAACTGCACCAGTCTTGCCTGCTATGTCCGTATTACCAGTCAAAGGTGAATTATGTGTAAGAAAGAATGGTTCAGTACACCTGGGTCATAGTAAATGCACTACTGTGATCGAATTCAGTGATAAAGGCAAGTCTACATTTAGAGCTTCCCGTCATTCCTACTTCATTTGTGGTCATACCGCATATATACGTTTACCTCTAGATTGGGATGGTACCTGTTACATTGCATTCCTTCTGCCACCTGTTTTCCTAGCCCCTCCTGATTATCATAGAAACACCCATCTAGTACACAATAGACCCCAGAGAGATCTCCCGATTGTCGACTACACTGAAACAGCATGGGAACAATATACAGACTTCAATAAAGGTCTCTTTCCCTACATAGGTGTTGTCTCTAATAGTAAACTGATACGTAGATTAACCAGAACCCTTGAAGCAGTAGTGATTGAAACTACCTCTGCCCTAGGCAACTTAACAGAGGAGCAGTCTGCGATGCGGATTGTTGTTCTCCAAAATCGTCTTGTCCTTGACGTCATCCTGGCCGATAGGGGCGGAGCCTGTAGAGTCATCGGATCAAGTTGTTGTGTTTTCATTCCAGAAAACGCGCCATCCGTATACAAAGCCATAACCCGTCTTCACAAGATTGCAAGCCAGATACATCAGAATCCAGGCACCTGGACATGGTCCGGTTGGTTCTGGAGCGTGTTGTCAGCCTGGGGATGGAAAGTCCTATCCTTCCTAGGTATTGGCCTTCTCATAGTATTCAGTTGCTGCCTGTGTCTACAATGTGGACCAGCGATTTGCAGCCTGTGCGCCACATCATGTATTCCACGTTCAAGTTCTCATTCAAAATCCCGGAAGAAGAAAGAAGAGCAAATGATGTTACATGAACAGATTGATGGATTCCTGAGGATCGATATCTCATGAAGGGTCCGTAGGGGACAAGGAGGGAATGAGGAAATATGAATTTTTATGATCAATTGTGTCCCCTATCTTAGACCCCAACGGCTCCATGTACATGCTACAAGTACATGTATGTTCCCTCCACTTCAAGCTATGAAGACGCAAATACAATTGTGTCCAACGTCCACATGTCCTCTTTCAGATCCGCCATGAATGGGTCGAATATTCCGTTCCTAAGTATGCCTTGCCACCGTCTTTATATGGTATACTTTTCACGTTCTTCAGCTCTGGCAAGGTAGGCCCTGAATTCTGCCATCGAGCTTTTCCTGCCTTCTGCCTCTGAATGCTCCAGCCTGGACCTGTATCTGTATCCATGACCTTTGTCTTACTTCCTGCGCGGCTAACGGTGCCTGGCCCGGCCTGTTGCCTGTCAAAAACTGTATTCAGCCTTCAAGTTATCTGCTCCGCTGCTTGAGAAATGCATTCCTGTCTAGTAGTTTAGGTAAACATTCTTCCAGCTACAGAGCAAAGGGCCCGGCCTTACTGTCTCCGTGCAAGTAATTCATGGCTACTGTTGCCATGGTAGGCCCATGCCCCCTCGCATCTCATGTAGACACGTAGACGCTTATACACGCACTAGTAGTTGGTATAGGATAGCCTCTGCCTGAGAGACCTTTCCTTCCAGATAATACAGTTCCTTAAACACAAGATATTAGATACGATTTGGGATTAGGTTGTTCTGACATCCCAGACTTCTGTCTCCTCATGTAGGGCTAAATGTCAAGTCCCCTTCACCCTCCAGTTACACGTCAATCACACGTCATGCTACTGTGCGCGCATCTCTGCCAAGTATTTCTGCTGACTTTGCAGGATTCACTTATGGATCCACCCACCTGTGTCATCATCATAATGACGTTTCTAGTGCACGCCTTCATGCACGCCTATTGTAACGCCTTTATTCATTACGTATGTGTATTCTTATCTCTCTTCTCAGCTGTCACGCCTTCTGCATATGTCTTCACTGTAATGCATTTACTATATATATGATAACCTGTCAATAAAGTATTGCTCGATCCCTTCCCGAACCTTCGTGGTGACGGAATACGATTGCCTGGTTCGAACCAATTCCTTTGTAAGGAATAAACCCATTTTAAAACCTCAAATACCACGGATTCTGCCTCTTATTTTTACTGAGTTATTCTTATTGAATTTTACCGCATAAATTAAGTACAGGTAATTAAAATTTACCACAGGTTACTCAGGTCAAGTGATTCATTCCCTTTTGATATTTTGTATAACTGCAAGGAAGCTGAATGGATTACAATCCCTTATTTCTCCCTCCTCTTGATTTAATATACTAAAGGAGCTAATAAACAATATCAGATGTGCCATGCAAACATTGAATAAAGAGGGACTGAGCAAAGAGCACTGAGGAATAACAAGGGCCATATTTATGAAACCAGTTGCGTCGTACTTGCACCATGCAACATGGTGCATGTGCGATGCAACTAAAAAATATTGTATGAAGCCATGCAAGGCCACTTTGGATTGCCCTAGTGGCTTCATACATCTGGAGTAACACAAAGCAGCGCAAATCACTGCGATGTATTACTCTGCCCAGAGAAGGCATTCCATGGGTATTGGGTGGGTGTTCCCACACAACTCCCATGGATTTTGATGCATTCACAGTTTTACAAGAACTGGTACACCCGGGAATGCCTCAAAATGCTACGACTTCCCAGGGGAGGCATAACAAGAAAAAATATTTCTATTCCTCCTCTTAACTTCCTCTTCCTATGTGTGAGAAGAACAGCGATGTCTGAGGGACACCTCTGTTCCACATCCCAGTATGAACTACTCTTTCCACTTTAACAAATAAATACTCAGGCACCCACAATGAGGTCTTCTGTAGATTGTACATACAATTAAGAGAGCAATCACATTTTAAAGTACCAGTTTACCCATGTGTGAGGTTGGAATTTCCTCAAGTGAAACACAGACCACGCTAGAATAGCTAACAAATTCCTCTCTATAAAATCTCCCTACCAGCTACTGTGAAAATACTGGAAACCCCATTGACCATCTCAAAGGCACACACAACTACAAGCTATGGAGACTTTTCTGCTGATTTTGACTAATTTATCTGCCGTACTTCCCAAACATTTCCACCTACTAGCAATAGACTTATGACTGACAGCCATGCAGAGGAGAAGATCATCAGTATACAACACGCTGTCATCTAAGCCCAGACCCCACCTCAGGTCCTTACTCAAAGCATCCCATCTCACCCAACTAGTCAATGGCTGCACAAGTAATGCAGAAAGAGGTGGGACAAAGGACAACCAGTTTCATTCAGTGCCAGAGTACCTTTTTTTAGGTATTTGTGCACTATACAAAACAAATCCCATCAAACAAACCATCATCATTCCTCTCCCATAGGAGATCACCCCTTTAAACTTTACTTGGGACTCTGGCCATAGCACGCAAGATAACTCTGGTGAGAAAATGTAGTCATATAACCCTCTATCTAAGAACCACCGACATAAATGGGCACTAAACAGAATCAAAAGACTTCCTGAAGTCACTGAAAGAACCACAACAACCTATTCCAGTGTGTGGGCATATGCTATACTGCAGTGTAAACAATGCACATTGAGCCTGCTGGATTTTTGCAGCCAAATGTGGCACTATTGACTCTTATTAGGTAGAGACGGTTAGCAAGCACATTGGTCAACAAATTCATCTCTATATTAAGAAAGGAGAGAGGCATATAGGAAGCGGAGTCAACCACTGTCATCCCAATCTTATGAGTCACCACTGTTCTGGCCATTTGTAAGTCATCTAACAAGCAGCCTTTCTCCTTTGCTACTTTAAAAAGCATTAGACATGTTCACCCAGCCTTGTGTACTGTTAACCGGCAGACCATAGGAACCAAGAGTTTTTCTACCTCTGAGCGGTGTCACTGATGTTTCACAGTAAAAAGGACTACAAGTATCATAGGTCACAATTTTTTGCATTCCCCAATGTCGAAAACTTTCCCTACTTTCGCTTGCTTTGGAGTGGGAACAGTAAATCCGCCCCCTCAAAGGCCAACGCCATTCCTTACTCCATGGACCTACTGAAAACCTTCCTCTCATTGTCCAAGTCAAGCTAGTAATTTGCCAACTTTATAACCAATTTCATACATCCGAAAACATGTCTTTCATTGCACCACCATAGCCCTGTGCTCGCACTTTTTAAGCATCAGTATACAATCAGGACATATCATCGGCACAGAGTTCGTATAGTAAGGTATGGTAATAAAATGTTACATTACATTAAAAAGTGCTAGAAATTCCCTGATTAAACTAAAGGTTAAGCTGACACAATAGTTAAGTATGGTAATAATATCTTATGTTACATTTGGAAAAAAACTCTGACATATAGTGGAAAAAACCCAAAATTTAAAGGGACTTTAGTTAAGTGAAAATGTCAGTTAAAATGTAATATCTTAAACTAAAAAACACTGAAATTCACCAGTTATAGTTAACTGAGGAAACTATAACTTCCTCGCCATGCATTGCTTATAACCTCACATATTACATCACTCATGGAATGTTCTATGATCTCATTGGTAACATCACTACTGACGAGTGAAACATTATTGATGACAACGCTGTGAACAGTTTCTTCACCTAGTTATTTGCTAGTGAATTTCAGTTGTTTTTGAGTCTGAAATATTTAATTTTAACCAGCATTTTCACTTAACTATAATGTTATAATTAAATTTTAATCTTGTTACTCTTTTTAGTGGGCTGTGATTGTGTGTGTGTGTGTGTGTGTGTGTGTTTGATAGAGAGAGAGAGAGAGAGAGAGAGAAAGGGAGAAATAGAGAGAGAGAGAGAAATAGAGAGAGATTTCAGTGCTGTTTAATAAAGTTTCACAAGACTTTTCATCCACCTCAGCTTTTTCCTGGAAAGTTTTAAGGTGAGCCATCAAGCAGGTGCAAAGAAAAAAGGGGTGTTTTTACCATAGGAAAAGTTGAACAGTGATACCGCAAAAACTACTGAATGGGATTACACTATGTTTGCCAGAAAGCATGCTTTTTGTTTTATTTAGTGTAAATCCATTCTGTAATTTTTGAGAACTTAATGCTCAAAAACGTTGTATATTTCAAAGTGTGGAGGGTTGTGGAGTAACCCTGGGCGTAGTTCGCGAAGTAGCACTTCGCGAAGCTACGCAAAGTGCAGTTCGCACTACGCGAGCTACACGTAGTACTTCGCGAACTGCGTAGTACCTTGTTCGCACTGTGCCAGATGTCGTTTTCAATGATTGCACAGTGCGGACAAGCAACCGGCACTGTGCAATCATTTAAAATGGCATCTTGCACAGTGCGAGCTGTAGTTTTCTGCTGCTC
This sequence comes from Triturus cristatus, assembly GCF_964204655.1. NCBI lineage: Eukaryota > Metazoa > Chordata > Amphibia > Caudata > Salamandridae > Triturus > Triturus cristatus. The sequence goes on along the minus strand of NC_140583.1, from coordinate 71,256,637 downwards.
GAGTAGATTTTTACTCAAGCGGCAGCTTTCTCAACGCGAACTGGTAGTTTCTCATCACGAGCCGTCGCGAGCATACGCGACCACTCGCAATGAGAAACCTGACCTCCTCGCGTTGGGAATCTTGCCGGGAGGTTTATTTTCCATGCTCGCGATCGCCAACTTGATGTTGCTGATCGCGAACAAGGAGAAAGTCTCGCCGGGATGTCATTTTGCTTGCTCGCGTTCGCCAACTTGACGTTGAGGACCGCGAGCAAGCAAAAAATGACCGCAGCACTACGCAACACTACGCTACGCTTGTTCGCACTGTGCTACATGCAGTTTGCGTAGTGCGAAGTAGCGCGAACTTCGCAAACTACGCGAGCGTAGTGTAGTGCTTTGCCCAGGCTTATTGTGGAGCTGACAGATCTTAAGATAAGATCAGATTGGCTGCTACTACATCAACACAAATGTGGTGCCAACCATTTAAGAACTCGGAGACTAACATTCTCACCTAACTATAGCATCTCTTTAACTTTGTTTTCAGTAAATACATATATGTATATGTCCGTTAAAACATACTGTTCTAAACAAAACAAAAACACTGACATTCACCTGTTATAGTTATCCCAAGTAACTTAACTGATGCCCTAAAAACTATCAGGCACATGCATCAAGCTAGGATTTTGCGAGTCCTTAATTGCGAATATTAAGGATTCGCAATTAAAACTCGCAAAATCCTATGCATGTCGGAATCGCTATAATAATAGCGATTCCTACACATTCCTTATTTGCGACTCACAAATTGCGAGTCGCAAATAAGGAATAGCTTCCCATTCATTCCTATGGGTCCTTTAGGCCCATAGGAATGAATGGTAAATTGCAATAGGTACTCGCAAATTGCAAGTGCAATTTGAAGGGTGCAAGGGTGTCAAAAGGGCAACCTGTTGCACCCCTGAAATTGATCCGTGCACATATGTTGCGCACACACATGTCCCAAGGACATGTGTGTGTGTAAACTACAACTTTGAAAAATGCACTTTAGTGCATTTTTCAAAGTTTTCGCTATTTACCATGTGGTATGATTCCACGGTAAATAGCGGTCCCAAATAGCAAAATCGATATTTTTAAAGGCATCTTGCATTGCATTTAAGGAATCTCAATTTGCGAATCCTTAAATGCAATCGCAAATTAGGAAATCGCAAAAATTTGCGATTTCTTACATTGCGAGTGGCAAGTTGTTTCATGCATCGCAAACGGCCGATTTTTGCCAATTGCACCATTTGCGATTGCAAAAAGATTTTATGCATGTGCCTGTATAACTTGTGCCCCTGCCATGGAAGACTCAAAAATAAATAGACCTATTGTATCATAAGCATCAAGAGCCGTGAATGTAGCAAAAGGCCTCCTCCGTGGTTTTACAAGAACTTCTAGTCAAGCATTGCAAACTTTCTCTGCGTGCGGGGATGATTTGAGAAATGAAAACAAACAAACAAAAAATATGGAGTCAGGGCCTAGTTTACAAAGTGTAGGAAAACATGACTCTATAGAGTTCAGCATTCTCATTTTTGTCCAGTTGTGCTCAGGAGGGTACATATTATTCGGCACATCATTTTATTAAGTCAAAATCATCTTTTATATTCTAAACCCATCCTAGCACATCCCACATTTCTGCCGCAACTTTGTCCTAAGTTTCCTTTTCTCGTTTGCCATCTCCTTCACTGCTCCATCTTCTACCTTCCATTAAACATGTGATGTGTGAGTGATGTGACCCAACTTATTCGTAAGTTATTGAGTTGGGGGGGTGCACCTCAGATTTAAACCTATTTAATCCTTTTATAAAAAGGTGCTGCAGCATGCAAGAGCTGTCAACTCTTGCTAAAATCAAACACTGGTTATGTCACAAGTACAAGGACTTGATTATGCTGCGCACTGTTCACCAAGTGATAAACATCATCACTATTTCAATGTTGAATGCTGATACATATGTTTTATTCACTTTGTTTCAACAAAACCTCCTTTCTTTTTTCTCAAAAAATTAACCAATACATTGAATATACAATATTCATTTTTCACTTTTTTTTTTAACATAAATGCATCTCTTGTTTCATGTACAGTTATTTACAAGAATCATTGTTAGTACATAGTCTTACAACATTTAATGTTAAGCCCGATGCATTTCAGGACCTTTATGTGGTCCCTTCCTCAGGGGAAAATCTGTGAACGCAAAAATGAAATCATCAATTATATTTCCAGTTTGGGGTCTACCCAAAGTGACCAAATCTCACCAGACATGTGCTATGACTTGTATCCTATGGGTTACATACCATCTAATAACCCTTAGCGGTGTCTCTGAGGCGCTTGCTTATTATTATAAATGTATGTCACCCAGTGGTAAGTGTGTATACACTACATCTAAGGTAGTGCCAACTTATTCATAGCAATGCATAAACCTACCCCAAGTCACTATCTTCCTAACCCCATGAACAATATATTGGTTGTACTGTAATGAATTAGGGAGGAGGGTATGTGTGGATTGGGAATGGGACTCAGGTTTGAGCAGGTCTTTGGAGTAGAGAATAAGAAAAGAGTAGGGCAACAGCAATAATTTTTGCAGTGACATAACCTATGGGCAAATAGTCATCCAAAAATCAAACCATCCCACCATGTTTGTTCAGGTAAAGTTTCATGAAATATATCTATATGTACTGCGTAGTTAGGACCTAGTTACCATTGGAAAGGTATTTTTTGCTGCACCAGCATCTAATGGATAGTAAGCTGACTGACCCCCAGGGAGCCTGCTCAGGACGCGGACCGCTGGACGAATACTAAGGTCCACAAGAGGTATGGGGGAAACCCAGACAAGGGGTAGGGTCCCAAGCAGAAGAGTTTGGGGGACAAGGATTACCAGAAGGAGTTCTCTAAAGTGCCCCAAACTAGTTACTAATAATTTTGGCATCTACCTCAACTCTTTCTTTGAAAGTTTCAAAGTGACCGTCATGCAGGACTGAGAAAGACAGAGGAGTACCTAAATTTGATTTCCCCAGGCATAAAATCCATAGGGATTTTTGAACAGCGCTTTAGCCCAGGTTGGGTAGGTGTGCCTGTCGGATGCCTGGAGCTCTGACCTGTGGGTTTTCAAAATCCACACTACAGAGGGGTACGCCCCAATCCACAGCCACAATGTTCTGGATAGGGAATGTCACCCCAGTACATCAGCTAACGGTCCCCCGAGTCCATGCCTTCCACTTTCCTGGGGCCTGAGGAGCCAAGAAGGGTTATGCCGCTAGCCATGCCCCTTCTCCCTTTGAGTGTGCCTAGGAAGCCATTTTTCCCAGGGGAGAGACAGGAAGAGGTTAGCTGCATCGACCGGCTCAACAGTCCCACTTTCTGAAAGGCTAGTTTCTGCAGTAACATTCTTTTAAGTATCCAGAGCCCTGTTATATCTTATTTTTCTTATTTCATTGCATATTTCAATTAAAGTAAATCTTCAGCAACTCAAGAATGTATGGCCCAATCACAAAAAGGAAATTCCTGTGTAAAAATGTATCAGAATTGTGATCGCACAAGCAACTATAGGAAACTAGAAGCATAACTTATTGTTAAAAAAGATTTTATAAAAGATATCATGACCTAACTTGAAAATAAGAATAAAATACTATTAATTTGAAAACCCATACAACCAAATTAAATATCTTGCAGCTACTACATTGAGACTCTTCAATTATCATATGTCTCTCAGTAATTCTTGTGAAGAGACAGAAACACAGATTGCTTGCTCCAATTTTAAATGTTAGGCAAGTAAATCAATAACAGAAACAAAAGAAAAACCATGGGGGATTATTTACAAGCACCTTGCTCTGCCGATGCGTCACTTTTAATATTGGAAAAAGTGAACTACCGGTGGTGTGAGGGGTTTGGAAATAAGGCTGTATGTGTCTACTGCTTTGCATCATAGCAGTCCCTCTTCCTGCCTATCAGCAATGGCCTGCATGGCCACCCTAATGATCCTTTGCAAGCTTAGAGTCGGTGAAAGATGATACTGTTTATTTCCTTATTGATAGAGTGTCCAGTCACTACATGCAAATCGTACCTAATGTCATCATAGTGAACCTACACCGTGTATCCTGGCTCCAGTGACATGCCACGCGAGGGATGAAGCGTGGATATGCCTTGCCTAGTAGATGAACATGGTAAGATACCCTCAATGCATCCCAGACCACCTGCCTTGTTAATGTGAAGTTTGTGCTTAAGAAAGGTGTATTAGATCTGCCTGTCTATACATGTAATCATCACCTCTCTGAAAACAACAGAGAAGCTGTCAGCGTATGTTTGTCTTATAGATGAATATGTGTTGCACCCTCCATAATATCTAAATGTCACCATTCCTGAATTTAAAAGTACTACAGGGGACAAGACTTTATTAGTGATAGCCCTGAAAGCTTGGAATGGTTCATCAGTATCACTAATAGTGGAACCCTGCTTCATGAAATGGCTTTACAAAACACTTCACTCCGACACACAGGCCTTGTCACTCCTATAAACCGACCTTTTCACTCAGATATACAAATCTCTTCACTCAGATATACAAAACTCTTCACTCCGACATACAGACCTCTACACTCATATATAAAAACAGCTTCACTAAGATATACAGACATCTTCACTCCAAAAGAGGTTTGCATATCAGAGAGAAGAGATTTGTATATCTAGGTGAAGAGGTTTGAATATCTGAGTAAAGAAGTATGTTTGTCAGAGTGAACATTTTTGCATATCAGAGTGAAGAGGTCTGTACATAGGAGTGTAGAGGTCTGTATTTGAGAGCGATGAGGTCTGTATATCTGAGTGAAGCGGTCTGTACATCTGAGTGAAAAGGTCTATATATCAGACTGAAGAGGTTTGGATATCAGAGTGAAGTTTGCATATTGGAGTGAAGAGGTTTGTATATCTGAGTGAAGCGGTTTGTATATTGGAGTGAAGAGGGCTGTATATCTAAGTGAAGAAGTCTGCATATCGGAGTGAAGAGGTCTGTTTATCGGAGGGAAGAGGTCTGTATATAGAAGTGAAGAGGTCGGTATTGTGGAGTGAAGAGGTCTGTATATCCAAGTGAAGCAGTCTGTAAATCTGAGTGAAGTGGTCTGTATGTTGGAGGGAAACGTTTTGCATATCAGAGTGAAGAGGTCTGTATATAGGAGTGTAGAGGTCTGTATATCAGAGTAAAGAGGTAGGTATATCTAAGTGAAGCGGTCTGTATATCTGAGTGAAGAGGTTTGTATAACTGAGTGAAGAAGTCTATATCTGGGTGAAGAGGACTGTATGTTGAAGTGAAGAGGTCTGTATTTACGTGTGAAGAGATCTGTATATCTGAGTGATGAGGTCTGTATATCAAAGTGAAGAGGTCTCTATAGCTAAGTGTAGAGGTTTGTACATCTGAGTGAAGAGGTCTGCATATCGGAGTAAAGAGGTCTGTCTATCAGCATGAGAAGGTTTGTATATCAGAGTGAAGATGTCTGTATACTGGAGTGAAGACATTTGTATGTCTGATTGAAGACGTTTGTATATCAGAGTGAAGAGGTTTGTATACTGGAGTGAAGAGGTTTGTATATAGGAGTGAAGAGGTCTGTATTTTGGAGTGATGAGGTCTATTCACTCCAACATACAGAGCTCTTCACTCAGATTTACAGACCTCTTCACTCCAAAAGAGGTTTGCATATCAGAGTTAAGAGGTCTGTATATCTAACGGAAGAGGTTTATATATCTGAAGGAAGAGATCTATATAGCTTAGTGAAGAGGTCTGTATATCTGAGTGAAGTGGTCTGTATGTCGGAGTGAAAAATGTTGCATAGCAAAGTGAAGAGGTCTGTACATAGGACTGTAGAGGTCTGTATTTTGGAGTGACGAGGTCTGTATATCTGAGTGACGCGGTCTGTACATCTGAGTGAAAAGGTCTATATATCAGACTGAAGAGGCTTGTATATCAGAGTGAAGAAGTTTGCATATTGGAGTGAAGAGGTGTGTATATCTGAGTAAAGCGGTTTGTATATTGGAGTGAAGAGGGCTGTATATCAAAGTGAAGAAGTCTGCATATCGGAGTGAACAGGTCTGTGTGTCGGAGCGAAAGGTTTTGCATATCAGAGTGAAGAGGTCTGTATATAGGAGTGTAGAGGTCTGTATATCAGAGTAAAGAGGTATGTATATCTAAGTGAAGAGGTCTGTATGTCTGAGTGAAGAGGTCTGTATAACTGAGGAAAGAAGTCTGTATACCTGAGTGAAGAGGATTGTATGTTGAAGTGAAGAGGTTTGTATATCAGAGTGAAGAGGTCTGTATAAAGGACTGAAGAGGTCTGTATTTTGGTGGAAAGAGATCTGTATGTCTGAGTGATGAGGTCTGTATATCAAAGTGAAGAGGTCTGTATAGCTAAGTGTAGAGGTTTGTATATCTGAGTGAAGAGGTCTGTATATTGGAGTGAAGACATGTGTATGTCTGATTGAAGACGTTTCTTTATCGGAGTGAAGAGGTCTGTATACTGGAATGAAGAGGGTTGTACATAGGTGTGAAGATGTCTGTATTTTGGAGTGATGAGGTCTATATATCAGAGTGAAGAGGTCTGTGATATACAGATCTCTTTACGCAGATATGCAAACCTCTTCACTCAGATATACAAACCTCTTCACTCAGATATTCAAACCTCTTCACTCAGATATACAAACCTCTTCACTCCTACATATAGAACTCTTCACTCAGATATACAGACCTCTTCACTCCAAAAGAGGAATGCATATCAGAGTAAAGAGGTCTGTATATCTATGTGAAAAGGTTTGTATATATGAATAAAGAGATCTGTATATCTGAGTAAAGAGGTCTGTATGTCGGAGTGAATGGTTTTGCATATCAGAGTGAAGAGGTCTGTACATAGGAGTGTAGAGGTCTGTATTTTGGAGTGACGAGGTCTGTATATCTGAGTGAAGAGGTCTGTACATCTGAGTGAAAAGGTCTATATATCAGAAGAGTTTTGGATATCAGAGTCAAGAAGTTTGCATATCAGAATGAAGAGGTTTGTATATCTGAGTGAAGCGGTTTGCATATTGGAGTGGAGATGGCTGTATATCAAAGTGAAGAAGTCTGCATATCGGAGTGAAGAGGTATGTTTATCGTAGAGTGTAGAGGTCTGTACATAGAAGTGAAGAGGTCTGTGTATCTGAGTAAAGTAGTCTGTATGTCGGAGTGAAAAATGTTGTATATCAGAGTGAAGAGGTCTGTACATAGGAGTGTAGAGGTCTGTATTTTGGAGTGACGAGGTCTGTATCCTAGTGAACAGGACTGTATGTCAAAGTGAAGAGATTTGTATATCTGAGTGAAGAGGTCTGTATATCAAAGTGAAGAGGTCTCTATAGCTAAGTGTTCAGGTTTGTATATCTGAGTGAAGAGGTCTGTATATCGTAGTGAAGAGGTCTGTTTATCAGCGTGAGGAGGTTTGTATATCAGAGTGAAGTGGTCTGTATATTGGAGTGAAGACATTTGTATGTCTGTGATATACAGATCTCTTCACTGTGATATACAGACCTCTTCACTCAGATATACAAACCTCTTCACTTCGACATACAGACCTCTTTACTCCGACATACAGACCTCTTCATTCAGGTATACAGACATCTTCACTCAGATGTACAGCCTTCTTCACTCCAAAAGAGGTTTGCATATCTGAGTGAAGAGGTCTGTATATCTGAGTGAATAGGTCTGTATATCTGAGTGAAGAGGTCTGTATATCTGAGTGAAGAGGTCTGTATGTCGGAGTGAAAAGAAGTGCTTATCAGAGTGAAGAGGTCTGTACATAGGAGTGTAGATGTCTGTATTTTGGAGTGACGAGGTCTGTATATCTGAGTGAAGCGGTCTGTATAGCTAACTTTAGAGGTTTGCATATCTAAGTGAAGAGGTGTACATATCGGAGTAAAGAGGTCTGTTTATCAGCGTAAGGAGGTTTGTATACCAGAGTGAAGAGGTCCGTAAATTGGAGTGAAGACATTTGTATGTCTGATTGAAGATGTTTGTATATCAGAGTGAAGAGGGTTGTATTCCGGAGTGAAGAGGTTTGTATATAGGAGTGAAGAGGTCTGTATAGCTAAGTGTAGAGGTTTGTATATCTGAGTGAAGATGTCTGCATATCGGAGTGAAGATATCCGTTTATCAGCGTGAGGAGGTTTGTATATCAGAGTGAAGAGGTCTGTATATTGGAGTGAAGACGTTTGTATTTTGGAGTGAAGAGGTTTGTATTCCGGAGTGAAGAGGTTTGTTTATAGGAGTGACGAGGTCTGTATTTTGGAGTGAATAGATCTAAATATCTGTGTGAAGAGGTCTGTGATATTCAGATCTCTTCACTCTGATATACAGACCTCTTCACTCCAATATGCAAACCTCTTCAGTCAGATATACAGACTTCTCCACTCTGATAGACAGACCTCTTTACTTAGATATACAGGCCTGTTCAATGCAAATTACAGACTTCTTCACTCCTATATACAGAACTCTTAAGTCCAACATATAAACCTCTTCACTCCGATAAATAGTCCTCTTCACTCCAATATGCAGACCTCTTCACTCAGATATACAGACCTCTTCATTTAGATATGCAGACATCTGCACTCTGATATACAGACCTCTTCACTTCGAGATACAGACCTCTTCACTCCAAAATACAGTCATCTTCTGTTCTATATACTGACCTCTTCACTCTAATATACAATCCTCCCCACTCTGATAAACAGACCTCTTCATTCAGATATGCAGACCTCTTCACTTTGATGTACATCCATTTTCATTCCAATTTACAAACCGCTTTACTCAGATATACAAACCTCTTCAGTCTGATTCATAGACCTTATCACTCAGATGTACAGACCTCTTCACTCTAAAATACAGACCTCTTCGCTCCTATATACTGAAATCTTCACTCCGATATACAAACCTCTTCACTCCAATAAAGAACCTTTTCACTCTGATATGCAGACCTCTTCAATCAGATATACAAACCTTTTCCCCTGGCTATACCGACCTCTTCTCTCTGATATACAAACCTCTTCACTCAGATATACAGACCTCTTCACTTTGATATACAGCTATCTTCACTCCAATATACAAAACGAGTCACTCAGATATACAAACCTCTTCACTTAGATACACAAACCTCTACACTCATACATCCAAACTTCTTCACTCTGATATACAAACCTCTTCAATCTGATATATAGACCTCTTCACTCAGATATACAGACCTCTTCACTTTGATATACAACCATCTTCATTCTGATATACAGACCTCTTCACTCTGATATACAGACCTCTTCACTCTGATATACAGACCTCTTCACTCTGATATACAGACCTCTTCACTCAGGTATTCAGACAGCCTAACTCCAAAATACAGACCTCTCAGTCCTATATGCAGACCTCTTCACTTCGATATACAAGCCTCTTCACTCCGCTAAATGGACCTCTTAACTCCGATATGCAGAACTCTTCACTTTGACATACAGCCATCTCCACTCCAATATACAAACTGCTTCACTCATATATAAAAACGTCTTCACTCCGATATACAAACTTTCCACGGGGCGTGCTAAGAGGGGTCTTCTTATTTTAGTTTCCCTTAAGAGTCCCTGTACTACCACCTTGATGGAAGATAGCTCTCCAAAATTATTGGCAGATTAGCCGGTGTCTAAAAATAACTCCCCTTTGTTGGTGGTGAGTTTTTATACTTCCTTTGGAAGGCGTACAGAAACAGAACACATCCTTGCTTTGAAGCGTCCCCTGGAAGTCTGTGGTGAGAAAAGGGCCGCTTTATTTAGGTCAGCAAACCTGTCTTTTTGTGAAAGGACCATTAAATGTACTTCCTGTTGTAAAGCTATTTGATCATTCTGAGCAAAGCAACATGTTAGAGGAGTTATTGGCAGCTAAAAATGTGTACTGTCTGGAACAGACAGGGTAGGGCGAAGCTTTTCCTTCTTATATTGGTGAGGGCTGCTCCTCTACTATTGATTTCTTAATTTTATCTGCACCTCTGGCCTCCTTAGTTAAATCCCTGCGTGTAACCTGGAATAAGTTTAGTGACCACTATCCCATAATGAAGGACCTGGCCTGGGAATTAGACATGGATTGTAAGGTGAAAAACGTCTGTCTAATAACATCCTTAGTACTAACGACCAAGCCCAGAGGCTGAAGTTAGACAGGGTGATACCTGGGCCATTTTAGTAAACCTTTAAGCTGCAAATGTTGGAGACATTGCACTTCACTTAGTAAGTGGCATGCAGGATGAGGAGTTTCTTAATGCCTTTAGTGGACTTTGTGAGCAGATTGACAAATCTTTTGTCCCATGGCTTTTATGGATCTTACCTCGGCTTTCGATCGTTCATTGATCGAGGCTCTGGTCTCTTCTCTTAGATTTGGGCATAGAACCTGAGTTAGTGGCTTTTTTACATAGCTCCCATTCCGATCTATCTGCATCGTTGAGCTATGATGAGAACAGTAGCTTGTCTGCCTTCTTGGGGGTACAGAGGGTGGTAAGGGAGAGGTGCATTTTGGAACCTCTGCTATTTACACTATATATTAACAAATTGGAGGAGGTTTTGACCGTCACCTGGGGGGATATTCCTAGAGTGGACCTTAAATTAATTCCTGTGTTACTATACGCAGATGAAGCGGTTCTGATCGAATGGACCACTGAGGGCCTCCAGCATCTCTTGAACGCCTTTATAGATTTCATGGATTCTTTAGACCGGTCAACAAACTGCATCAAATCACACACAATGACGATTGGCTGTCATAAGGCTGCTGGGTCCAAGTTCTTTGGTAAAGGGGTTGCCCTCACTAAAATTTCAACCTTCCTTATCTCAGGGTGCTTTTTGATGATAGAGGGTCCTGGTGTGCACAAAGACCCCATAAAAAGAACATCCTAATGAGGGCAGAAGGTGCAACAATGGGTTTTGCCAAGAGACATGGTTCTAAACAGGTGCAAGCCCTGGTAAAGTTATACCGAGAGAAGTGTATTCCGATGGAAAGCTGTGGGTGTGATATTTGGGGGTAGAATGATGCTGGAGAGCTCCAGGTGATTGAAAACAAATTTCTGCGTATTCTCCTTGCTGTTCCTGCCAGTACTCCATCATTCATGCTTCATGAGGAGGTGGGTTTAGGTTATATCACTGACCACATTGCTTTGGCACCCATCATACGATGGTTTAGAATTTGCTCTAGCCCAGGCCTTAATTTAAATCAGCTTTTGAGTCAGGATTGTAGATCACTTGATGTTGCACTGCATACCACATGGCTTAGTTATGTCAAGATGATGAAGAAGAGTGTGGGTTGCAAAGAATTGTTTGCTAATCACAGACAAATATGGCCAAATGAGATGCAGAATTTGAAAAATATGTTATTATCCAGCTGGCAACATGAAAGAAAGGATAGGGAGCTTTTTAATCCTACTGTGAACTGTGAACATACCCCTGGGGGAACCCTATTTGTCAATAGTTATTAATGCCTACCATCGTTTTTTATTTATAAGGTTCAGGTGTAATATAATACAATAGTCTTTAGCTGTTCCCCAAGTATTTTACAAGCTGGGTGACTTAAAACCGTGCTCCAGTGCCAATTTTTCTGAGCAAGCTATTTTACATTTTATGTTTTTATGTGATTTGTATCAGGTATTAAGGTCTACATATTGTCTTCCGCTGGTAAGAAGTAAACAATTTGCGCAAGTAATACCAGCTTTGCTGTACATACAAAAGCTTTCTTCCACTTTAGATTGCTTCAGGGTCGCAAGCTTTCTTACTGGGCAAGCACCATGCAGGGCTAGGGCAGGGGATGACCTTGTGTTTGCATCTTTCGTATCTCATACAGTAATGATGAATTGCACTTTATAAGATTATTTGATGTAGCCTACGCTTCAGTACTCTATTGCAAATTTTCTAGAGGTTTGATAGTTGAGATTTTTTAATCGATGTAACTAGATTGATGGTTTTTAGGTGGCCCGAACATCTCCTGCTAACAGGAGAACCTAAAAATTATGTTTTTGTCGTCAGTTTTTTATTAGGGTGAGCCCTTTTATACTGTTTATCAAAACCACCAATTTTCTAGATCTTTTTTAACATGCGATTTGTACATATTATCACGGAAGTTATGTCTCTCGAGGCCCTTTTGCATTTTCGATGCAATGATGATCGCGCACATGGCGCGCTGACTTCACTGCATTGAAAATGAAACTGAAACTTACGGGCCGATTATGATTACGGTAAATCAGCCACCGCAATCGTGCGGCTAAATTCTGCCTGCCAGGTTTTGATGGTGGGCGCTGTGCATGGCGGACGCCACAGGTCCGACTGCAGCAAACGTAACGATTGCTGCAGTCGGACCTCTTCCATCGTAAGAATGGTGGCAATGCCTGGCAGGCACCGTCCGCCAAATTACGATGCTTTCCATGGTTGTGAAACCGCCATGGAAAGGCTGGCGGGGATGTACTTTGGGTATAACATTGCGGGCTCCCTTTGTGCTGGGGGAGGTGAGTGTGCACCTCCTACATTTCCCTGCACCAGGTGGCATGCACTGCGTGGTACCTGCCACGTAGTGCAGGGAACCGCAAATCGTGCATTTTTTAACATTGGGTGCAGGTGCTGCAGCCAGGAGCACCCGCCGCAACGTTAAACATGCACAATGTGACTGTCACAGTAGCGGTCGCATTGTAATCCCGCAGGCGGGCGGTCCCACTCCCCGCATCAATGGCGTTCGTAATCAGCCCCTTTGTTTCAGTTTCATTCTTTCGGGGCTCGTTGGGCTAACTCAGACCCCCTCGGTGCACCAAAACACTTGGGACAGGTATCATCGGAGAGGGGAGACTCTCCCCTGTCCAATGGTACCCTTCCCTAGTGAATCCCTACTTGGGGATTGCCCCCGGAGGGTGATTCCCAAGCACGGATCCACCCACTAGCCACCAGGGAGCTGGGAACGACCCATTGGACAAGGGCTCCCCCCATAAAATTTGCCACGGACAGTCTTTCTGCCCACCCCCCGGCCCCTTGGCTGCGTCCCTCAATGCCAGCAAAGCGCCGTCTTTGTGGGAACGACGGAGAAAACATCATACACCTTATTACCATCTGTAAGGAGCTGTTGCAAGACCGCCGGAACCTTCTGAGACCACTATTTAACAAGAAACGAATCAGGTCATGCAGGCAAGCTGTCCTGGCATGTTTTTTGGGTAACGAAGTTCAACTGAGCTGCCGATTAGTAATATATATTGAAGCTGAAGACTTCCGCCTTAATAAAAAGAAAGAACAAACTGAAAAAGCTAAATTGATGGAACCCAGTGCATCACTTGCATCTTCAGAGCAAAAATATTCGGATAATAATGAGGGCCCAATTGGCTCTGTCAGTTTATCAGGGGCTCACCTGTATTTCTGCAGAAACGCCCAGGAACTGAAGACAAGATCCGCAACTTCCCTCAATCACATATTGGGCCTATCAGACTCTAAGCTACAATGGTGACTAGGGGAAGGAGGGAGACAAAACAAGGAAAAAAGGGGAAGATACCCTTGCGTGATTTCAGCATCCGAGAGACTCTCTTCAAAGGAACTAAAAGAAAGAAGGGGTGGTTAGATAACAGTGTCTGTAATCAGTTATGTATCTAACTATATGTAACCACTCTAGTACCTTTAATTCTCCCTTCTTCCTAGCTGGATCTGACAAAACGATAACTCTGTGCAAAATGTGGGGCTGTGAAAAGAAGGAGAGAAAGCAGGACTATTATACAGCTTGTGCCTAATATTCTGTTAGTAGTCACTTATTATCAATGCTCATGCTCACCAGTCTAGTTACTCGATGTCTTGGTGAAGATTCTTATGGTCTAACAATCTGTGAGACTCTACTGGTTAGACTTCTATACTTCTTTACTTAAGAGACTGTTCCTTCATCTTCAGGAACAAAGGAAGTTTTAAATATACTAAGAAAAAATAAGAAAGCAGCGAATCCTCGCTGTTACCGTTACTCAGAGTCCCCTTGATAGTTCATCTGCAGCTCGGGGAATGCACAGGAGATTCGCAAGAAGGATCCGAGCTACTTTACAGGAACATGTAGCAGTATTCCGATGGGTAGAAATCCAGCGTGGTCCGCCACTGGTTTTCCAGGAGTCTTTGCAATACCATGAAGAGCGGTAGGAGGGAAGCGATATGGAGGCAAGGTGGCGGGACCACAGAGTAAAGGTAGTCCGGCAGACAAGCAGAGCGGCAAACCCGTAGTCCCGCCGGCGGGCGGGACAACTAAGTCTGGCCGACAGGCGGAACCAAAAGCCTCCGCCCTACTCGACCACGGAACTCCCCTCTCTGGAAACCGGCCACCGGGCAGGATAATTACCACTCCTTGACGGGTGGACCGCACTGTTACTCAAACGGTCCGAAAAAACAGAGGTCTCACTTCCGAGAGACTATTCGGGGAAAACCAGGTCCGTGGAAGGCAAGGGGCAGGAGGTTCCAAGTACGAGAAAGTTACGGGACGTAGATCAGGCTTCTGGTCACTGAGGTTCGGGAATCTTATACGCAGAGCGCGAGATCCGGCTGAAGCCAGGCTTTTGTGCCGGCCGGACTTCCTCGCGCTTGCGCAGTTTTGGGCCGCCATCTTGGGTCAGGAACAACGGCAATCGTGACAGGCACCTAGGAGCCCACTGGAACCTAACGCTACAAAGAATAATCTTACGGGGATGAGAACGTCTTGTTACCCATGCGGATTATGGACTGCAATAACTAAATGCATCTTGAAGAGGAAAGTAGGTCAGCTTAATTACGTAAAGCTCCTCAATGGTAAGATAGAACTGACTTAGCAGTGGGCTAATCTTCCTTCCCGCTTGCTTTTTTAATAGTTTTAGACTTAGTAATTTTTTAATTGTAGCTTTTTACATCTTACCACAGTATTAATATAATTTTCTATGCTGTTACAGACACACAAAACCGTTTTTATTGATGTTGGTTTGTAATGGTTTTTATTAACTGGACAATAAAGTATTACCTTATCTTACCACCCCCCGGGGAGGGTGGAAGCACCCTAGACACCAGGGATACGTTTTTACAGGGCAGGGGTGGGGGCTGCCCAGAATGGGCATCCCAATGCCCCCACTCTACCCCCCCCCCCAAAGAACGCAGAAGACTTTCTGCCCCCCCCAGGAGGCAGATGGGGCAATAGCTCCTGATCTGTGCCTGGGGGGGGGGGGGCAGAAAGGCCACTAGGCACTAGGAGATTTTTTTTTAATATACATAGGGGTGGGGACCCAGAATGGGCATCTCAAATTTCTGTGTGGAAAAGCTGTAGGATCACCTGGCTGACACCAATTTCCTTCCAACCAGTGTTCTCCCAGGTCTCCCGATAAAAAGGGTACCTCACTCATCTGGGTGGGCAAAGTACCTGCGACAGGCAAGGGCCCAAAATGTATTGTGGAGACATCAAAATTACATATCACAAAACAATCTGGTTATGTAAAGGGGGTCACATGGTTTTTGGTCCCGGGGTTGGCAGCCGTCTAGGGAAACCTACCAAACCCCCAGATTTCTGAAAACTAGATAACCGGGGGAGGTTATGGAGGTGTGACTTGCGTGTACCCCCCAAAGTTTTACTACCCAGAATTCACTGCAAACCTCAAATTTTGCTGAAGAAATCAAATGTTTCTCAAATTTCATTGTGGATAAGTTGTGGGATCAACGGGCTGACACAAATGTCCTTCCAAACAGCGCTACCGCAGGCCTCCTGATAAAAATGGTACCTCACTCATGTGGGTGGGCCAAGTACCCGCAACAGGCGAGGGCCCGAAACATATTGTGGAGATATCAAAATTAACTCTCACAAAATTATCTGGTTTTGCAAGGGGGTGTCACATGAGTTTTTGGTACCGGATTTGGCGGCCATCTAGGGAAACCTACCAAACCCACAGATTTATGAAAACAAGAGACCTGGAGAAGTCCAGGAAGGTATGGCTTGCAAGCATCCTCCAACGTTGCCCTGCCCAGAATCTCCTGCAAACCTCAAAATTAGCTGGAAAAATCACTTTTCCACACATTTTTGTGTGGGATCACCATGCCGGCACAAATGTCTTACCACCCAGCGTTCCTCTCGTTCTCCGGAGTAAAATGATACCTCCTCCAGGGGAATCAACAAACCCTGGATACCTTTAAAGTCTCCATGATGTTGGAAGAAAAGGACAAAAATTTGGTGTGGATACCTTATGTGGTCAAAATGTTACAGGAGCCTAAGCACGAACTACCCCAAATAGCAGAAAAAAGCTTTCGCCCGGGGCAGAAAAGGCCTAGCAGCAAAGGGGTTGAAGGAAAACAGGATGCTTTTAAAATAGAAAAATTAGACTTTTTTGTTTAATTTTTAAGGGCAGGCAGTGGTCCATAAGACCACTGCCTGCTCTTAAAAAATATTTGCACACCCATTCACAAAGGGAAAGGGGTCCCCTAGGGACCCCTTCCCGTTTGCGAGTGGCTTACCACCCTTCTGAAAAGGGTGGTAAACTGCAAGTGTTTTGTGATCGAAAAAATCATACATAGGTTATGCACTCACTATTAGGAAGAGACGCCCTTGGTACGCCCCTTCCTAATAGCGAGTCGCTAACCACATTTTGCAAGTTGCTAATTGGTTAGCGACTCACACAATAGGGTTAATACATTGGGCAGAAATTTTTTGCAGTCGCAAAAGGGCCAAATTCACCCTTAAGACTGCAAGAAATGGTCATACATCTGCCCTAAAATCCACTATATGTGAGACAGCTCAACTAACGAAACCTAAAAAGGACTTTTTGCTGATGGGTGTTCCTGCAGCTGAGCTGAACTGCATGTGTTTCACTGACCATCTGCTGGAAGTCTCTTTTGTTTTGTTAATTAATATAATTGCCTTCACTGAGGTGATGACCCTCTCGCTCTTTACCATTTGTTAAGTCAGGAGAAGGCACTGCTATTAACATAAAAATACACTCCTGCCTTTCCTTAACCTTAACCTTGTTCAAGAAAGACATTTTGACATTTATGCATATGTCGAGTCAGATTGAATTAATATGTGATGCATGTATTTATTGAACATAATGAATCAATTTAGGTCAAGAAATAAATACATCCAGAGCTGAATAGCACAATGTGTAACCAAGAAAATTAGTTCATGTCTGAGCTTCAATGCTTGACCCAATTATGTGCCATTTCACCAATCATTTCACTTCCCTGTACCTCATTTTAATTGAGGGTCAAATCCGAGACCACCTTGAAGAAATTCATTTCAGGATGTGTTCCATATAAAAACCTCACTTATGTAAGGTTTAATAGACCACTATGATGCCCCACATACAACCATAATATTGGCCTTATATCAGTGCATATGAAAAACTGACTTGGCTGACTCAAGTGTTGTAAGAGGATTAGAGATGGGAACATTTTTCTTTTTAAATCAATGATGTTTTATATCACTGCATAGGCATCTGTTCTGTCTATGTAGTGATATAATCTAATGTCCTAAAGTGAAACACAAGCTTTCAAGAAATAACCTATATTAATCTGAACAAATATTTTTCACACTCGTACACCACGTATGTAGTATTATTTGATGTGGAATCTTGCCACGGCTTGGCTCGTGTGTTGCCTCTGAGTGTCTTATTATGACTTTGGTGGGCTCAGAGCAGGCCCGCCACGCTGCCGCCCCACTACAAGACTGACAAAGACATTAAAGACCACCTGCCAAAGTACAACTTATTTTTACTCTGGCGGGCATTTCTTTGGCGGTCCCACTGTGGTGCCTTTGAAAAAGGCACCGCAATGGGGAATCAAAGGCAGTTCCTGCAGGGCATGGACTGTCAAGTCCTTGCCCTGCAGGAACTATGTTTGCATGAACACAGGGGGGCTCAACAAGTGCCCCTGTATGCACCCCGTGATGCAGAGGCACAAGGATGCCCTGTAGGGCCCCCTTTGATTCCTCACCACCACACTGTTCATGCCAGTCGCATTGACATGAAAAGTGTGGTGGTGAGGAAACTCGTGATATGCTTTGAGGGGCCGCTGCAGTCCTGCCAATAACACTGCAGCCTCTAGACAGCCGCACCACTGCCAGGGATCTTGGCTCCCTGGTGGTTGCGGTGGTCCAGGGGCGGGCCAGTGGCCCTGGTCCTAATAGGGTGGTCAGAAATCCGCCACCGCAGCACCCCCACAAGTCTGGTGGTCTACGGTCTGCCAGACTTGTAATAAGCCCCTTAGATATGAGCCAGGCTCCACTCTCCTTAAAAAGTTCCAAGCTTGCTCATCCTCTGCTTGAGCAGCTTCTTCTGCTAGAGACAAACCCATAGACTGTCCCCCTGGAGATGCTAGCTATGATCAAACAGATCAAGATACATTTCACAGATTCTGCCTTGTTTATGCTTGACTTGTTTCTCTGCTGTGTAGAGAGAGGGCTCCTCTTCATGCAGTCCATTCAAGGCAAAGTCTTAATAAAAGACACCACTGAATGGGGTGTGCTGGAGACTACGTCTGCGAGATACAGATGCCTAACTGAGTCAACTCAGTGACCACCAGCATCCAATAAGGTAGCTCACCGGGTTGAGCGAGGTCTTCTATGTTTGAATAGCAGTAGGACACAATCACCCCTTTACCTTTCTGATGGAAAGTGTGCTTTTCATTTGGGTAAATATGAAACATATATAACAGCACTTATATAGGAGCACCAAACTGCACCTTTTCATCAAGAGTGGCGATAAATAGTAAGAGGACATGGGTGCAAATGAGAGTCCTTCCTGAATGGGTTTTAAGACCTAAGTTCATCAGCAAAGCTAGGTATGTAAGGAATGACAGCAATTTAGGGGGGTTTATGCCGGACCTCCACCCTAGGATGTGATAATATGCTCCTGTTCTGCCTTGTGCCTGGAGGACCTAGAGTTTGATTCATGAAGACATGGTGTGACTCTACAGGAAGCTGGCTCTGTATATACTATACCAGAGTGAGGTATAGTGTGCACAGAGGCCAGTGGAACCCTAAAGGTAGGCAGAGGTAAAGTTAGATAGCACCTCACTCTCTATTTGTGGTAGAGTGGTCGTGTAGTAAGGCAGTATCAGACGACAGTGTTAAGCATCTGTTTTACACACAGTCAGCAAATGAATTCACACGCTCAAAGACTGAACTTCAGACTAATTGTTTTTGTATAAAAATATTCTTTTAGTTATTTTATTTTCTAGAACCAAGCATGCCTGGCACAGGTAAGTTGAGAAATACTTTGCAGTAAATATACAATTTGAAATGCAATTGCAAATGTACTTTAAAGTGGTTACAGTTTGAATTACTGGTAATGCAATACTGTGGAATGCTGTACATATACTTTGTATCGATCTTGCAATGAAAATTACAGTTAAGTTACTTTTACGTCACTTTTGAGATTACTTTTTAGATTACTTTTTCTTCTCAGTGTCATATGCCTAGATATCACACTGGGAGATTTCCTAGAGAAAAGGTAAGTAAAGTCAGTTATGCACAATTGTTATTTTTCAGGTTTCCATACAATTCAACTCCACACTTTTTCAGAGAAAAACAGAAATGAACTTAACGGTTACCAGGTAAGTAATCGGTCTTTGGAACTGAGCTTCAGGGCTTTGAACAAGGGTTCCCCCAGGGTCAAGGATGCACTCTCGTTACACCCTCAGTGGCACTCGGGCAGCCGGGTGCAAAGTGCTGAGGCCCAATGTTATATAATGGGGAGAAGGGGGCCTCCGGTTGGTGGCTGCTGGCTAGCAGGCCACTGACTGTGGTAGCAACGTTCCTGGACTTTAGCTCAGGGCAAATGGGGAAACAAAGTAGCACCAAATTTGCACCCTCAGCAGCACTAGGGTGACCGGGTGCAGGGTGCTGTTTCGATGTCGGGCACCCTGTTAGTTTCAATTGGGAACCTCCGGTTTGCAAAGGCACTGCAGAGTTGGGAACGAAGATCCTCTGGGTGCGACCACCACTTCGAGAGGTAAGTTGGGAGTTAGGGGTTGGTTAGGCACCGTAGGTTTGGGCACACAAGGCCGTGGGGCGTCGGGTTCATTGGTGCCTTTTGGGGTCAGATCTTACCAGGTCCTGGTCGCAGTTGGGGGGACCTTCTGGATTTAGGCTGCAGGCATCGGCTGGAGGCTTGAGGCAGGTCAGGGGTCACCGGATCTTGGGTCAAGATCGCCTGGGTTACCTCCTCGTGGTGTTTGCCCACTCGAGCTAGGGCCGTGGATGGCAGGTGCAGAGTGGGGCGGATCTGCGGTGTCCGGCCGGAGCCAGAAGTTGCAGACGAACAAATCCAGTGTTCACGGGAGACAAAGTCTTTGTAGTTGAAGGCAGGCAGGTCCTCCAGGATTTTCGAGGTTGCTGGCTGCAGGACACTCCATGATTTTGCAGGAGCAGGTTCGAGGGGGAGACAGGCCGGTAGGGCTGGGGCGAGGTTAGTGGAAGTCTTCTTCTTGTTAGCTGCTGCACGGCTGTTCGGTCCATCTTTTTCTTCTTTTTGTGGTTTCTTCTTGTCTGAGGAAGCAAGATTCAGGGGTGCCCCTAAATACTAGATTTAGGAGCGTTACAGGTAGGTAAAAGGGTGCACCCCTTATTATACCACCCTCCAGTTGGAGGGGGGCATGAGCCTGTTCCTGGTTGGCTGAGTGCCACCATCTGCAAGATGGCAGGGACTGGGAGTTATGCTTCACCTCGCCTCCCCCAACTGAGGGGTAGAATTGGCAGAGGTGGGCACACCTCTCTTCCTCACTTGTTTTTCCTGCCGGTTCTCCCACCCAAAGTGGGGGTCAGAACAAGTGGGGACTAGTTGCTGAAAGCAGCAAGTGGCCTGGGGAAGCTCACAAAGGCTGCAAGCCTTTGAAGCTTCCCCTTCGTGAACCCACCTCATCCCAGGATGTGCATTGTTTCAGGCCCCAGAGAGCAGCAGGCTCTCGACCCAGGGGTCCAGAAACATGTCTGGTGTTGGCAGCTGAAAGCAGCCACTCAGCCTGGACACTAGTGGTGGGTTAGTTTTCATAGAACATCTCTAAGATGCCCTCTGTGTGCATTTCTCATTAAATTCCCCACTGGCATCAGTGTGGGTTTAATGTGCTGAGAAGTTTGATACTAAACTTCTGAGTTTTCAGTGTAGCCATTATGGTGCTGTGGAGTTCGTAAGACAAACTCCCAGCACCATATACTCTTAATGGCAGCACTGCGCTTACAATATCTAAGAATTGACTTAGACACTGTAGGGATACAGGGCTCATGCACCTGTACCCTCACTACTGGTATAGTGCACCAACCTAGAGTTGGTGACTGATCTATGCCAGGGCAGTGGGATGTAGGCATGGCACACAGAGGTGTGTGCCATGTCGACTTTTCACTTTGTTCTGCACCAAAACATGCAGCTTGCAATGGCAGTGTGTGTGTAGAGGTACAGGGCCTCTAAGGGTGGCACAATAAGTGAGGTCTTCCCTGGTCACAGTGCCCTGGGTACCTGTGGTACCATTTACCAGGGGCTGGCCTGTGGCCAGAGATGCCAATGGGGTTTGGGTACAGTTTTGGGGAAAGAACACAGTCCCTGGGAACCTGATTGGCAGGGATCCAGGGCACATCACGTGAAAGTGCATCAGTAGTTTGGCAAAAAGTGTGGGGGGGGCCGTTACTGCAACAGAAACCCACTTTCCTACAGCCTCCATACAAGCTGTGCACAAACAATACAATGCCATACATGGCACTTGCAAAGGAACCAAACAACTTCTATGGTTCAGACCTATAATAATAAGCATTGCAACGCCAATAGGTCTGGCATTGCCTGCAGAGGAATTGGCTTTGCCAATGCTTTTTTTCAATGTGAAAGTTTTTGTAATTGTTTATTACAAAAACATTTACATATGGCTGTGCACAGGTGGCCATCTTGAAAGCACTTTGTGTAGTAAAGTTTTACAGTAACATTTGAAGATGGATGCCTGTGTGTGTTGGCATGCATAGGTTTGTAAGTACCTGGAAGCAGTACACATGTGGTAGGAACTACAAGTTATTATTCCAGATTGTGAGTTAAATGGTCACAGGTCCAGCTGGTGGCATTGAAGACTGAAGTTAGGCAGACTTCTGGGCCTTGGTACGAGGAAGCAGTAGACTAGAAAATCAAGGAATTTGGAATCAGTTGGGAGAAGAGAGGGGGCTGAGATAAAATAAAACACCCCTTAAGAGACTGCCTTATAGAGGTAGGAAGACTATGGACATGACATTGCTTTGCTCCAGTTAATGCACATACTACTTTTCACCTGTAGTAATAATCTTTTCAATGTATAATTTCAAACCTCTTAGCTTACCTTTCTGACACCTGATACAACTCAGTATGTATTCCTTAATATAATATAAGAATTAGAAAACCAGTAACATGTTCCACTGTGTAGGTCCAAAGAATGTGCTCCTCCTCTGAGGGCCCTTTCCCTGACCCCCGTTCTGTCTCAATAATCCTAGCCTGGCCAGGACATAAGCAAAAATAGTCCTAGTGTGAGGCTGTGGTTTAAAACCATGACTCACTCCCAGTAAGAGAGACTGCAGTTCATGGTTTGCTGTTCACAACACATTAGGGAAAGTGTGTACCCTGGTTTAGGACTCTCACCCAATGACTGCCAGCAAGCATGACATTCACACCCAATGAATGAGATTGTGCTCAGTGAGTGGCACTGTGCTGCAAAGTGAAACCGCACTTACTGAAGGAGAATGTCCTTCAAGATATAAAAATCAGAAATAATTTAGTAACAAAATTAACATTTTTAGGGGCAGATTTACAAGCCCCTTGTGCCTCTTTCACGCCGCCGTTGCGTCACTTTTGTGACGCAGCGGCAGTGCAAAACCAGCGCCATGCTGTGGGGTATTTACAACGTGACGCATCTGGGAGATGCGTCACGTTGTAAAGCCCTGCGCCAGAAGTAGGAGTTCCTGCGCAGGGATGGCGTTCCATCGCAGGAACACCTCTTAAAAGTGGCTGAGTGAAATCTACAAGATTTCACTCAGTCACTTTTAAGGCCATGCTGCGTCAAAACCCTGCGCCTGCTTGAAGCAGGCGTAAGGATTAACGCAGCATTGTGAAGATAGGGCACCCCAGAGCCTTGCTGGAGCTGCATCGTGCTTGCAACGCAACTCCAGCAATGGGCTGCCTTTACGGCACAGATGCATCACGCATCTGTCTGTTTTTTGCCCCATGGTACGCCGCATTGTAAATGCGGTGCATCCATGGTGGCAGAGCCGTGACGCACAATAACTCACGCATCCCTGCTGATATGCAGGGTTGCGTCAGTTATTGTAAATCTGCCCCATAGTCGATCGATGAGAATTTACCCCAGCAAAACTGAACAGGGGAAGCGCGTTCAGAGATGGTAAATCACACATTTATCACCTAATGTTCTAGGTTTTGAATATGGTCATGTCATTAATTGTTTTTAAAAAAATACCAGCTGGTTTCTACGTTGAGATCGTGACAAGTGCAACTACCTTCAAATAATAACAAATATATGAAAAACCTTTTGCTGCGCAAGCTGTTCCTAATGTCCTGAGGCGGGAACAACAGAGACAACAAGGTCAAAGCCAGATACAGTGACGTCAATGCCAGCATTTCTATTCCACGAAAGGGACTCACGAGCAATGAGTGTCACTGTGCTCCAAGAAGTGAAACTCTCACCCAGTCGTTGAGACTGCATGAAAAGGCTGACGGCTGGTCCCCACGGCGAGAGACTCCGCACCATGTTGTGGGTCTCACAAACGCGTGAGATTGTGAGCCGACAAGTAAAACACACAAACAACGAAGCTGCACTCCCACCAAATCAATGAAACCACATCAATACCACCTGCTCCCGTCTGCTGCCTCTACATTTATGCAGCTCCCATCTTATATGTTCCTCTCTGTTGCATGCTGTTCACTTCTGTGGTTACTCGTCATCTGGATATGCTCCAGGGGCCTCTTCAAGCCCAGCCTCAGTGCTTCTCTTCCCCTCTTTGGGAGCACTGGAAATGGATACAGTAATACACAAATATCACTACAAGTATAACATCAAATGAAAAATCAATCTTCACATTACATTGACACTCCAATCCCTCTAGCTCCCTCGAATAAGGTATACACTCTTTGCGTGCCCTTCATAGGTGGCCTCCAAACTTCTTTAAAAGTCCACAATCCCTTGGTTAGCCTCTCCCTCCTAGGTGTCCATCATCATCTCAAACCTTCTGTTCAGGTTTGGTCGCTGTACAGTGCTTCCTTCTCTTGCAGTTCTCCAGTACTAGTTTACTCATGCACAAAAGACCTTCTGTGGACCCTTGCACTTGCACCAGCCCACAACAACAAAGACTCTACGGCGACCTGCGCACCCTCAACTGGTCCCAAAGGCCTCATCTTTTATTGGTCACATCCACAGCCTAGCCTTAGACTTATCACGCAGCTAGAGCATGATTTTTGAGAATGTTTTGAGATATTGCCTTTGCTGAGTGGGAGATGGCCACCATCTCTTTGCCCTCTGCCACATCTGGCTCCCTTTGTCACAGTCCTGTTATTTTATGGCTACCCTCATTCACAAATGATATGGCAACCTACAGACGGAAATCCCCTTTACCTCAACATAACTTCTCTCCTGTAGATAAGGAGACAACCTGAGTGCGTCCCTAAATATTAGTGGACCCCCTTCTCCTTTCGGGGAGTCATGCTGTGCTCATCAGACTATAATAACAAGAGGAGTTAGGCCCAAGCGTCCAGGTTCTGGCAGGGCTGTATATATATATATATGAAGCAAAGGAAAGGGCCTGAACCTGTTTTATTTTTTAAAAAAAGCGTCTTTTAATTCACGCTCGGACAAACGGTTAATTTTCGCTTGCACCTGTACTTTATTTATACCTTTTCTTTGAGTTTCTTTGGTTTTTTAATGTATACTCAGGTACCAAAAAGAGACAAAATAGTCAAAAAACATTAACCAACAGCAATGTATATTAAATACACAGTGTGAAGAAAACACAAATGAAGAAAAAACATTACTAAACAAGTGAACATCCAATATACTGATGATTTTTTGCTACTTTTAGCAGCAAAAATCTAAATATCAATTCAAAACAATCTCAAGATGTTTTATACATCAGGGTTTCAGTTAAGAAAGCATAGAGAAACACATGGGACTATTTGCTGTCTTTTCCGCTATAGATAGACAAAAATGTATTCGTAGTTCCTCAGTGTTTCTATCCTGTATCATCTTAAGCCAACGCGTTTCGAGTCTCAAATATTCAATATGGGGACTCTCATCAGGGCTCTTGAGTTTGGCAGCACTGTTGGTTTTCTGGACAGCATTAAGCTTCTTATCAGCTCGGTGGATAAATGAAGTACCGGTGCAAGCGAAAATGAACCGTGCTCATCAGACTGGCAGACCAGAGCTGTGGCTCGCTGTGGCCCTCCTGACTGAACCCGCCAAAACAGGGTCAATGCTGGTCTTGATGGTGCTGCAGAGGAGCCTGGTTAGGCTCTGATAAGTTATCTTCCTTCAAGATAAGTCAGCCGTCTCCAAGTAATTAGGGCATTATTTATTAATAACAAGTCGATAAGTAACAGACATCTGCGTATCTTCCTCTCGTCCTGAGAATCAAATTCTAGAATCTCAACACGTCAACCAGAAGACAAGTACACAACACACCTTCCCCCTTTCAATTTGCAAAGAGAAAATAAAGTAATATATTACTAACATCTTCTGCTAAGCAGGACTGAGTATTAGCTTCCCTTTCATCACCCTATATATACTCTGTTGGTTTAACAAACCCAATGACCTTTTTTTAAATACACTTGTTTTGTTCTTTTCATAACATCATATCTTTCCTTGCTATTTTCATGACTGATACAAATCTTCTTGCAAGAATGACTCACAATTTGATGGGGAGACATATCCTCATTAGATGTCATTCTTTTGAGACCGCTCGACAATGCAGACCATAAAAGATCACTCAAATTCCTTCCCCTCAAAGCTTTAAAGGGTGAAATCCCTATACATTACAAGATGCGTTATGATAGACCATAACATTGCTTGAATCGCATCATATACCTCAACACCTTCTACTGTCGCGTCTCTGACACCTTCAGTAATTACTCTGTTTGCACTTTCCACTTGACCATTGGCTTGTTGGTGATACAAACTACACAAATAGTTAAATTTTCAATCCGATGAAATCATACATTCACATTTTTTTTAATTTGTTGACGTTGATGAAAAATTGTTAACACTAAATACTGGTCCTTATTTGTATAGGAGTAAACTTTTATGAATGACCAGTGACAGAGAAATGGAAGTGGACCTGACAAAGATATATTGATTAGCCTGTTTTAGTTCTTTTTTTTATATATATGTCATTTATTGTTGTATTGTTGTTGTTGTACGTGCTAATTCCAAATAAAAAAAAATGGATGAATGATTTTATCGGATTGAAAACATAAATATATGTTTCTAGCACTTTGGCTTTCAAAGTTTTTCGATTTTGAACAAAAGTCAGCTCTGTGTATGAGTGGTGAAGTGTGAATGAAGGAAATATTTGAATCTAAGGACTGATCAGTGGTCTGAGGAGAATCTACTGGTATTTTGTGTGACGCAAATGTCACAACGCCCTCTGGGTTGCCTTTCCCTTGAAGAGTAATGACCCCAACCCAATGCCACTGGCATTCACAGTAACACATAAAGATTTACCAAGGGAATATGGACTCAAAATTGGAGTATTGGACAATTCTGTCCTTAACATGCTGAAAGCTTGATCATGTGCCTTACCCAACACGAATTTTCACATTGTTTTCAACAATGGATGAAGTGGCCCAGCTTTTGTCGCAAAATTTCAATTAACGTTGTTTGTTTGCCTTAGGACTCTGCACACTTTACAACTGCTAACCAGGGCTAAAGTGCTAGCGCTTTCTCCATTAAACACGGTAAACATGGTGAAATTGGCTTACCCCCATTTGTCACATTTACTTTGCTTGCCAGTCCCATGTAAAGTGTACTACATGTACCCAGGGGCTGTAAATTAAATGCGACTAGTGGGCCTGCAGCACTCTGGTATGGCCTATAATTGTCTGTTAAGGGCTATATCTCTTTAATGTGATGTAATCCTTTGGAGCCCTGGGTACATAATTGTTTGGAATGTATTGGCTCTAGAAACTCTGAGATCAACTGTGGCCTGGAGTGGAGGTGGCTGTACTGCTGTTGTGGTGGATGCATTAAAGAGAAATTAAGTTAACTAATGCCTGAGTGTCTTAACACTGGCGACCTGTAGGGGTTGTGGAAAGAAAGGACATATGGCATAGGTGTGCAGGAATTTTAAAGTACAGACTGTTGATGATCACCCAGATCTGTGATCCTGTGTGTTTCACAAAATCAGATCAAGAATGTGAGCCATATGAGCGAGGAAGTGGATGTTAGCAGGGTGCACATGTCAGAGTGCCATCTATCTCTACACGGTAAAAAGATCACCATCCTATCAGATTCCGGTTCCCCTCTCACCATTATTAGCAACAAAAATTGGGAACTCCTTTTTTGGCAAGGATAACATTGAGTTACATACTCCTGACATCTCGCCTGGGGGTCATGGTGGCATTAAGATTGATCTGATCGGCTACAATATTATGAGCATACATTTTTAAGGAAATTGAAATTGCTGGTAAAGTCTATGTAGCCAAACGAAGAGACAATGTCTTGGGGTGGCGAAACAAAAATAATTTGGGGATTATTTTAAACCCTAATACCATTAACCAAGTTATGCTTATAGCCAACATCAGTGAGGATGAAGATGTGGTGAGAAACTTTCCTGAGGTGTCCAGAGAATAATTAGGCCTATTACGGGGATATGAGCACAGGATCATTCTTAAGAGCAATGCCAAGCCCATTGTTCATAAAGTGCGGAAGGTCCCAAACCTCATGATGGCTCCTTTGAAAGAGGAGTTAGACAAACTCAAGAGGATGGATGTTGTGGAAGAGATAGAGTCGTCGGAGTGATTGGCCCCTGTGGTCCTCGCACCTAAGGACAATGGGTCCAGTTGGGGATGTGTGTGTGGACCTCAAGAACCTTAACCAGTCATATGGGTGGGTCTGCGGAGCTCCCGTCATGCTCTGCGAGTGATGGCGGGCTGGGCGGCTGAAGGCACTTTGCTCTTGTTAGCGCGGAGAGGAAGAGCTGGTCCGACTCTCTCCCCACGGTGTCCCGATTACTGAAGGCGGTGAAGGGCAGGTTCACAGCTGGTGTTACAGTGTTACAGCACACCAAATTGTGGCCAAAGAGGAAAAGCAGGCCTGATTCCTCCCGTGCAGTGCTGGGTTCCACTCGGAGGCGTTTTAATGTAGACTGAAGTTCACAGCTGGTTCACGGCTGGTGATACATTGTTGCAGCACATTTGTTCATGGCCTCGTGAGAGGGCTTCGACAACGTCTTTTTTTTTCCTCTCATCAACTTTACACTGGGTGGACTGGCAACCTCCTCCGAACATCACTGAAACATTGTCCATGTTGAATGGAGCCCAGGTTTTTAGCGTGATGGACCTTTTCGCATCGTATCATCAAGTGGATGGAGTTCTTAAAGGATGTGTTTAATTGTGAGGGGATCCCGAGAGTTGTTGTTATGGACAATGGTGTCCAGTTTGCATCGGAGGAGATGAAGAGTTTCCTTGAAAGGCTGTCGATCGAGCATCAACGAACAGCACTGTATTCCCCCCAGGCCAGTGGCCTGGTAGAGTAAATGAGTACTCTGGTTAGGGGTTGTGCTCAAGCTGTAGTGGTGAGTAGGGGATCCCTAAGGAGTTATTAAGAGAGAAGTTATGGGCACACCACACTACTCCCAACATGTTAACAAAAATGTCACTCCTTCAAAGTTTAAAGCGCCGTTAACTTGTTAAAAGCTTAATCCTAGGTGGTTGGAGTGTAAAAGGAATGTAAGAAATCCTAACTGGAACTAGGTGGTGCATTACCAGCAAAGTTATAAGACACATTTTGATACCAAATATGGGGCTACCCACAGGAACTGGAAGGTGAGGAAGCAGGAGTTTACAAAGAGACCACATTGGTGTGCTAAGGGGTCCAAGTTCCTGGAACCTTTCTGCAACATTGAGGTGATGAGGAATATAGTGGGACTGGAGAATGGGAAATTGTGGAGCATGTTGCGTCTTGAGTGAAACAACTCATTGTCAGGGGGGAGTGGTGGTGGTGTTTTCCGTGGAATGGTAAGTAGGAGTACACAAGAGGTAAACCCAGAACTGGGAGTGAAAAGTACAAGTTGTGAACAAGAGTTTGCGTTTGGGCATGACCCTCCTCGTGACATTCGTATCAGGAGGAGACTCACA
Organism: Triturus cristatus; assembly: GCF_964204655.1. Lineage (NCBI taxonomy): Eukaryota > Metazoa > Chordata > Amphibia > Caudata > Salamandridae > Triturus > Triturus cristatus. The sequence goes on along the minus strand of NC_140583.1, from coordinate 71,227,307 downwards.
GATCTTAAAAACGAAGTTTAATTTGTTCATTATGTTGCCATACACCTACAAAATTCACTGTATTCTTCAGATATATAGCTCTGTTCATTGTACCCTGTATTATTTTAAAGTTGTGGCATGACTGCATATCTTTCATTGGTCTAATATAGCAACTTTTGCTGGTTAGTTTCTTTTTAGGGTTTGGGTTGGTTAGTATTATTGGGAGGAGGATGTGTTATGGCTTGTTATTGTCTGTTAAGAGTTATATCTCTATTATCTGCTGTAATCCTTTGGATCCCTGGGTACCTCCTTGTTTGGAATGTATTGACTCTAAGAACTGGGAGAACAACTGTGGCCTGGAGTGGAGCTGGCTGTACTGTTGTTGTGGTGGATGCATTAAAGAGAACTTAAGTTAACTTATGCCTGAGTGTCTCTTAACACACTTATTGTGCCACCCTCTTACGTAGCACTTTGAAACATGTCTTTGATCTGCCTTTGCAGCCTGTGAGGGCAGTTTTAAACTGGCATTTCGAGCTGGTAAAATAAAGATTTTGCCAGGCCTAAACCTTCTTTTATACTACATATAAGTAACCCTTATGATATGCCCTAAACAGTTCATAGGGTAGAGTTTATTATATTTAAAAAGTTGGGCATGTGCTTTTCCTTGTAGTGAAAATTCTTAAATACATTTTTCACTACTTCAAGGCCTGCCTCTTCTTCAATAGGACAACATTGGGTTACTGTGAGAAGTTGGCCTGGTATATGCTGTTCACTAGTTCTAGTGACCACCTTGTACCATGCCAAGCAACCCTTATGGTGTGGTTGTAAGTCAACCTTTTCGGACTAGCTGCCCTAGTGGTAGCGTAGGCTAAGCAGTCTTTGAGGCTAAACTCGTGAAGCGTGTTAAGCAAGCTGTTTTACCAATAGTAACCCCCTTTTATACCAATGAAAGGACACCACACAGATATATATTCAAAATATATATGTATTTATTTCTCAAAGTAACCCCTAGTCTCTTTATGAGCACAGGAGCACAAATCGTCAAACAAGATTATCACAGAATACACAGAAGTTGCACTTTATATGGATAGGCCCTGGTGGCCACTCGAACCATATACTAAAATAGTGGTATAAGTACCACGAACAGGAAAGGGAAAAGGCCTAGGGCCTCTAGAATCGCTGGGCCTACAAGGAGCTAACGTCAGTTAGTGACCAGGAGGTCCACGGGTGGCGTGTGCAGAGCAAATAGTCACACGCGTGCTCCCATAGGTTTCAATGGGTGCGTAAAAAGTACAAAGTTACTGCAAAAGGAATCTTCCGGATGACCTAGGAACTTAAGATTTGGAACACAGGCACTAGAGATGTAATACTACACTTGGGCACCGGAGTGCCAGCTTTACCTCACCCACAGGAAGCGGGTGCATAGGCCTCGAAGTGCGTCGGGTTTCTTCTATCGGTTCCGTGGGGCCTGTAGACAAAAGTGCTGCAGGCGGTCGGTCGGGAAGAGATGCAGTGGATCCAAGAGTGGATCGGAGATGTTGAAGACCTGTAAGCAGAGGGGACAGTGTTCACAGTCACTAGCCAGTGACCAGCGTGGCACCAGGTGGGTACCAGGCGATGTCGGGTGCAAACAGGAAGGAAGGTGTAGCTTGACTCTGCAGCCACGTGGTCCCTGAAGGTCGACGACGTCCAGGAGTCGAGTCACGAGCTGTCCCACGCAGGCTCTCGCTGTCGGCGGTGTCGGCGACTTGATCGAAGCAAACAAGCCTTGGCAAAAGCAATTGTTGTGGGCAAGGAGTTTAAGCTGATGGTTCTGACCAGCAAGGTCAGAGGAACTGCTCCTTTGGAGGGGAGCAAGGGCCAGTCTGGAGCAACCAGACCAGCGGTGTTTGTCGTAGATTTCGTCGCCAAGATGGCCACTAGCCAGCGGGCCAGCAACCGGTTAGGCGCGTCGAGTGGCAAAATGCAGACGGGCCCCACGCAGATCGTGGAGATGCTGGAGGGCTCACCTTTGGTGCAGATGCTGCTCGAGGGTTGGGCTTCTCAGGACCCAAAGCACAACTTGGAGGGAGCCTCGGTTGTTGCACTGGTCAGCTTGTCGTAGTCGTTTCAAGATGGCTGGCTCCACGTGTCTCGGTGCCTCCACGGGTCTCCTCTTTGCAGGGACTGTGGATCGGGCGGTGAGAAGTCTGGAGGTCCAGGTCTTGTCAGTCTCTGGGCTCGGGCTCCGGCGGGAGGCGGCGGCAAAGCAGACGTTGATTCGCTGGATGGTGCTTGCGTTAGCAAGGTGGTCACTCCCTGACCACAGGGGAGATTGGCTTCAGTCCTCTGTGCAGCAGAGCGTCGAAGTTCCTGTCTTCTTCTTAGTTTTAAGTTGATTCCAGGATGTCTGAAGTCTTAGGACACAGCTCCTACCTTTATTCGAATTCTAGGGGCCGGACTACCTGCTAGGTCCCTCCCTATGGGTGGGACCAGGAAGGGGGGTGGTTACACCCCCAATCCTTTGTCCAGCTCGCCCCAGGCCCGGGACTGGTGTGCCCCAGGACCGGTTTGAACTGGCATATGCACCGAGGCTCCTTGTGAGCCACAGGCATGTCTGGTTTCTTTCAAGCCCTACCTGACCAATACACAAAATCCTGTCTGGGGTGGTGCACGCACCTCCCCTGGCAGGAAACCCTTTGTCCACACCTCCCAAGCTGGAAGGACTCCCAGCAGCAGGAGGGCAGACTTGTGTCTGTGGTGGCAGCATCCATTTTGTGGAGCTGAGGCTATGTCTGATTTTACCCGGGTTTCAGGTACTGTACATGTCGTGTCCCTCTAGAAGGGTGGAATGCTAACCCCGTCGCCAGAATTGGCGAGGGGTTAGTATTCCAATTCGTATGACACCTTACTCGACATGTTTTGATAAAGCCAAACCAAAGATAGCATTTAACCGCGAGGTCCATAATGCACTTAAGAGTATATGGTATGACGATATCTGGAAACAGTAGAGGGAAGTTGTTCCGACCACTGCAGACAGGCTCAGCTCATGCCAGAGCACCATCTCACATGGAACCAAGCACTCTGCCTTCAGGATTGTTAAGGCCTGCCATAGGAGTGACTTATATGTTACCAGGTGTCCCATTTAAGGTTAGGTATAGGTATACTACACCTAAGTAAGAGGTGATTACACCAACTTACCCCAGCTGAGTGATCAGCCAGTTGTGTCAAATTGTTAGGCCAAGCCTGGGGTGGCATAATACATGCTGCAGCCCTTGGCAGGCCTTGGGTACACCAATGCCCTGGGTACCTAGTGTACACTGGTACAGGGGCTGACAGGGTGATCCAACCAATTGGGTATGTACCTAGGGTACATGGAGTCCATTTTAAAGAGAGAACAGCCAGGCTGAGATCCTGAATAGCAGGATCTCAGGCCAACTAAGTCGAAAAACCAGCTAGACACTAGGCAAAAATTTGGGGGTAACCATAGTCAGATATCCACCTTCCTACACAACCCCCCCCCCAAACGAAGGGAGATAAGGCTGACCTTGACCAGGTAAGCCTTAATTGCCCAAGTGGCCATATAAGGAGGAACCAGCACTGGCATGGTTACCCCCTGTCTCATGGCCCACTAGGCAATCCCTCACCCTAAGGGTATCAGAGGGTCTCCACCATAGGGAATCTCTACCTTTGGTGTGTCTTGGCAAAGTAAAAGGCTGGTGTTGAGATGGAGTACTGAAGTGAGTGTCCTGAAAGTGAGGCCTCAGCTTCCTCCAATCCCCCTTCACCATGGATGCCTTTCTTTCCTTAACTGAGTTGCACTGTGCTCTCAGGGTCAGCCTCTGGCTACCTAAAGCTGGAGGCTGGGTCCCTTTTGTGGGCTTACTGGAGGGACAGGTCAGGTCTGGGGCCCTAAGGTCCCATGTTTGCCTGTACCCAACAGAATCCCTCTGGGGGAGGTCCCTAACTACCTGTAAAGGAGATCCCTCAGGAATGTGTTTACCCATCACCTGACTAGGGCTACTAGCCAGGCAATCCTCATTCTTTTGATGGGGGGGTTCTTGTGGACAGGGGCCCTCTTGGGGTCCACTGGCCTCCCTGACCTCTGCAGCCCTGGGCTGACTGAGGCAGGGTAGAGAGAGGCAGGCTACCTGCACCAGACTGGGTCCCACCTTGGAAGGGGCCACTGACATCAGAGGCTCTGCCAGGCCAGGCCTGGCTACCTCTGGGGCAGTTCCTTCACAAGGGGTGAGGTCAGCTCCCTGAGGAGGCTGACTTTTTCCTAATGTCTGGGGAGAGGGAGACTTTTCTTCCTCCCCACTACTCTCTGTTTGTGTGGAGTGATCCATAGTTTCAGGCTTCACTACACCTATGTCAGTCTGAGTATAGGCTGAGACCATTACAGCCTTGCCAACCTTTTCAGGGGGGCACTCAGTTTGTGTTTGAGCTGTGACTGTCACAGCTCTGCCAGTCTCTACAGGGAAGTCTGTCTGTGCCTGGGCTGTGGCTACCACTGCCCTTCCAACCTTTCCAGGGAGGAAATCTATTTGGACAGGGGTTGTGAATGGCACAACCCCACTACCCTTTTGTGAAAGGCCTACCATTTTAGAATGGGTGTCTTGTTCAACTCCAGCCCAAGCTGAGAGTTCTAAGTCATTCCCCAGTAAGCAGTCTACAGGCAAGGTTGGGGACACTGCCACCCTTTTAGGGCCAGTGACACCTCCCCAGCTGAGACATACCTCTGCCATGGGATGACTGTTCTGTTTGCCATCAATGTTGGTCACCTGGTAGGAGAAACCAGGCAAAAGCTGCTCAGAGGGAACTAGCCAATGGGCCACCATTGTGATGCTAGCTCCAGTGTCTCTGTAGGCCTCAGCTTTTGTACCATTGATGTAGGGCTCCTGTCTGTACCTACCCAAAGTGTTGGGACAGGCAGTGAAGTTGGCAAACCCCATGCCACCATCACAGACAAGAGTATCTGCTGCAGGGGAATTGGCTAAGCCAGGGTCCCCCTGTGTTCCCCAAGTAAACCCACCCAAATTTTTGGGGGCACTCCCACCACCTGGGGGATTACTGCTGACAGTAATAGGTGGTGTGACAGGAGTAATTGGAGGAACAGTTTTGTTTTTAGCCCTTGGGCAACCGCTGTCAGTTTTCCAATGCCCAGGAGTTTTACACTCATGGCAGTAGGGCTTTTTAGCTGTGGTAGAGGAGGGAGCTTGGGACCCACCACCCTGTGTGGAGTTTTGGGGCCCTGAGGAAGGTTTCTCTTTTTCTTTATCCCCACCCTTCTCTTGAGGCTTGGTGGTATCTTTCTTTTGGTCACCGCCCTGGTTTTTAGGCCTGATCCTGGTCCTGACCCATTTATCTGCCCTCTTTCCCAATTCTTGGGGAGAGGTCAAATCTGAGTCTACCAGGTGTTGATGGAGAAGCTGGTTTTGACAATTACTTAAAATCTGCTCTCTCATCATCAAATTGTACAATCCTGTATAATCAGACACCTTACTTCCCAGCAACCAACCCTCCAAAGCCTTAGTGGCACATTCCACATATTCAGACCAGTCCTGAGTCTGTGTCTTTTGGGTGTCTCTGAACATTAACCTGTACTGCTCAGTGGTTAAGCCTAACCCATCAACTAGAACACTCTTCAGGACTCTGTAGTTTCTGACATCCTCTTCTCTAACAGTGAGGAGTCTGCCTCTGCCTCTTCCCTCAAAGGAGAGCCAGAGGATTGCTGCCCACTGGTCTTCAGGAACCTGCTGTACTTTGCAGGCTCTCTCAAGAGCAGTTATCCACTTGTGGATGTCATCCCCACTTTTGTAGGGGGGCACAACCTTAGACAGGTTTCTATTATCGAAAACCCTATCTTTGTCCTTAGGGACAATGCTGCCACCAGTGGGTATAGACCCACTCTCTTTATGCTGTCTAGCCTTGCTCAGTTTCTCTTCCATCAGGGCTACTTCTAGCTCCTGCTTCCTGATCCTCAGCTGGGCTTCTTGCATCTTGGCCTCATGTTCCCTCCTCTGAGGGGTGGTCATCCTCCTCCTGGAGTGACCTTGAGAGCCTCTAGAGCCATGGGAAGCATTGGAGTCACCTGAGCGATTCCTTTGCCTTCCAAGCCCTGTGTTAAGTCCACTGGGGAGATCCAGTGGGGTGAACCCACTGTCAGTCCCCATTAGCCTTGGTTTAGCTGGGCCAAGTATAACACTTGGCACTGGGCTAGTTCTCCCTTCATCCTCACCACTGTCTGTATCCCCCTCACTTTCCTCCTCTGTAGTATGGTTTTCATCTAAGGGATGGCTATTGGAAAGGGGTACCTCAGTGGCATCTTCAGAAGGGGGGCCTCCTGTTCCTGTCCCTAAGGGGGCTAACTGGGAAGCTCTCTTGAGCTCTCTTTGATTCTCATCTTCTTGCAAGAGTGCTCTGAGCACAGCAGAGGTAGGGTTCTTGGGCTGTTTAAGGCCTCTAAGAGTTGCCAACTGCCTGAGCTCATTCTGATTAAGGGTAGCAAAGATGGATGGTGCCCTCGGGGGGTCACTCTCAACAGAGATGGGTACAGTGGACCCCTCTGCCCCATCCATTGCTCTTAAGTGTGGGTGGATGTGTTGCAATCTACCTACACTTGGGTTTACCTACTAAACCTATCTAGTAGTTGTAGTCAGGGTGTGCTACTCCCTTTGCTCTACAACAACTAAGTTCAGTAGAACTTAAGTATATCTAATCTTGTTTTATATGTACCTACAGGTACCTATGTGATCTTTCAATTGGTAACCAAGAGATTACAATGGTAAAACACAGCAAGCTCAAATCCAACCGCTGCTCACCAATGTGAGAAGTTGGCCTGGTATATGCTGTTCACTAGTTCTAGTGACCACCTTGTACCATGCCAAGCAACCCTTATGGTGTGGTTGTAAGTCAACCTTTTCGGACTAGCTGCCCTAGTGGTAGCGTAGGCTAAGCAGTCTTTGAGGCTAAACTCGTGAAGCGTGTTAAGCAAGCTGTTTTACCAATAGTAACCCCCTTTTATACCAATGAAAGGACACCACACAGATATATATTCAAAATATATATGTATTTATTTCTCAAAGTAACCCCTAGTCTCTTTATGAGCACAGGAGCACAAATCGTCAAACAAGATTATCACAGAATACACAGAAGTTGCACTTTATATGGATAGGCCCTGGTGGCCACTCGAACCATATACTAAAATAGTGGTATAAGTACCACGAACAGGAAAGGGAAAAGGCCTAGGGCCTCTAGAATCGCTGGGCCTACAAGGAGCTAACGTCAGTTAGTGACCAGGAGGTCCACGGGTGGCGTGTGCAGAGCAAATAGTCACACGCGTGCTCCCATAGGTTTCAATGGGTGCGTAAAAAGTACAAAGTTACTGCAAAAGGAATCTTCCGGATGACCTAGGAACTTAAGATTTGGAACACAGGCACTAGAGATGTAATACTACACTTGGGCACCGGAGTGCCAGCTTTACCTCACCCACAGGAAGCGGGTGCATAGGCCTCGAAGTGCGTCGGGTTTCTTCTATCGGTTCCGTGGGGCCTGTAGACAAAAGTGCTGCAGGCGGTCGGTCGGGAAGAGATGCAGTGGATCCAAGAGTGGATCGGAGATGTTGAAGACCTGTAAGCAGAGGGGACAGTGTTCACAGTCACTAGCCAGTGACCAGCGTGGCACCAGGTGGGTACCAGGCGATGTCGGGTGCAAACAGGAAGGAAGGTGTAGCTTGACTCTGCAGCCACGTGGTCCCTGAAGGTCGACGACGTCCAGGAGTCAAGTCACGAGCTGTCCCACGCAGGCTCTCGCTGTCGGCGGTGTCGGCGACTTGATCGAAGCAAACAAGCCTTGGCAAAAGCAATTGTTGTGGGCAAGGAGTTTAAGCTGATGGTTCTGACCAGCAAGGTCAGAGGAACTGCTCCTTTGGAGGGGAGCAAGGGCCAGTCTGGAGCAACCAGACCAGCGGTGTTTGTCGTAGATTTCGTCGCCAAGATGGCCACTAGCCAGCGGGCCAGCAACCGGTTAGGCGCGTCGAGTGGCAAAATGCAGAAGGGCCCCACGCAGATCGTGGAGATGCTGGAGGGCTCACCTTTGGTGCAGATGCTGCTCGAGGGTTGGGCTTCTCAGGACCCAAAGCACAACTTGGAGGGAGCCTCGGTTGTTGCACTGGTCAGCTTGTCGTAGTCGTTTCAAGATGGCTGGCTCCACGTGTCTCGGTGCCTCCACGGGTCTCCTCTTTGCAGGGACTGTGGATCGGGCGGTGAGAAGTCTGGAGGTCCAGGTCTTGTCAGTCTCTGGGCTCGGGCTCCGGCGGGAGGCGGCGGCAAAGCAGACGTTGATTCGCTGGATGGTGCTTGCGTTAGCAAGGTGGTCACTCCCTGACCACAGGGGAGATTGGCTTCAGTCCTCTGTGCAGCAGAGCGTCGAAGTTCCCGTCTTCTTCTTAGTTTTAAGTTGATTCCAGGATGTCTGAAGTCTTAGGACACAGCTCCTACCTTTATTCGGATTCTAGGGGCCGGACTACCTGCTAGGTCCCTCCCTATGGGTGGGACCAGGAAGGGGGGTGGTTACACCCCCAATCCTTTGTCCAGCTCGCCCCAGGCCCGGGACTGGTGTGCCCCAGGACCGGTTTGAACTGGCATATGCACCGAGGCTCCTTGTGAGCCACAGGCATGTCTGGTTTCTTTCAAGCCCTACCTGACCAATACACAAAATCCTGTCTGGGGTGGTGCACGCACCTCCCCTGGCAGGAAACCCTTTGTCCACACCTCCCAAGCTGGAAGGACTCCCAGCAGCAGGAGGGCAGACTTGTGTCTGTGGTGGCAGCATCCATTTTGTGGAGCTGAGGCTATGTCTGATTTTACCCGGGTTTCAGGTACTGTACATGTCGTGTCCCTCTAGAAGGGTGGAATGCTAACCCCGTCGCCAGAATTGGCGAGGGGTTAGTATTCCAATTCGTATGACACCTTACTCGACATGTTTTGATAAAGCCAAACCAAAGATAGCATTTAACCGCGAGGTCCATAATGCACTTAAGAGTATATGGTATGACGATATCTGGAAACAGTAGAGGGAAGTTGTTCCGACCACTGCAGACAGGCTCAGCTCATGCCAGAGCACCATCTCACATGGAACCAAGCACTCTGCCTTCAGGATTGTTAAGGCCTGCCATAGGAGTGACTTATAGGTTACCAGGTGTCCCATTTAAGGTTAGGTATAGGTATACTACACCTAAGTAAGAGGTGATTACACCAACTTACCCCAGCTGAGTGATCAGCCAGTTGTGTCAAATTGTTAGGCCAAGCCTGGGGTGGCATAATACATGCTGCAGCCCTTGGCAGGCCTTGGGTACACCAATGCCCTGGGTACCTAGTGTACACTGGTACAGGGGCTGACAGGGTGATCCAACCAATTGGGTATGTACCTAGGGTACATGGAGTCCATTTTAAAGAGAGAACAGCCAGGCTGAGATCCTGAATAGCAGGATCTCAGGCCAACTAAGTCGAAAAACCAGCTAGACACTAGGCAAAAATTTGGGGGTAACCATAGTCAGATATCCACCTTCCTACAGTTACCTTATTGCATTTAATAAGGGATAACTTTCAATTAGGAGCAGGTGGGAAAGTAGAGTTTGGTCTCTAAAGAATTGTAATATAAACCCTCTTCAATGGTAAAGTTGGATGGATTTAAGTCACAGTTCTGTAAATGCCACTTTTAGAAAGTTGGCATTTTCTTGTCTTAACCATAGGGTACCTGCAGCCTGTATTCTGGGTCCCATGACTCTGTGTAGCCGGCAGTGGGTCTATGTTCCTGACAGTGACACAAAGGTGGAATACGTGTTGGCAGGATGAGCCATCTCTGCTGTGATGGGTGGGTGGAGCTGTCGCCTACCACACTTGCACATCTCAAAGACTCACAAAGGGTTTCACACAAGTCTTTTGTGCTCCCGACAAGTTGGGGCCAGGACAGGAAGGAAGGAAATTCCAGACACCTCTCTAGAGAGAGGATTCTAGAGACCTTTTCTACTTCAGAGTGGGCACCAGGTATATATATTGGACCCCTAAATGAAACTCTTCGGTACACCTCTGGACCTGTGGAAGACTCCAAAGGACTTCTGTGCTGTTCTGCCTCAAGAAGGACCGCTACCCTGCTGCCTGCTACTCTGCTGCCCTGCTGCCTAAGTGAGAAGTACTGGGCGTGCATCTTGAACCCAGGACTACCACAGTGACTCCAAGGGTTAGTTGGCAGGCCTCCTGATCACAGCCTCAGGGACAAAAAAGGCTCCACCCACTCTGAACCCTGCACCTGGACGCTGCCTGCTGTGAGTCCTATGCTCAAGCAGTGCCTCCTCAGTCCAGGATCTTGGAAGTGGGGATAAAGATGCTCTACGAGCCCATCTGTGGTCCCTATCAGAACCGACACAAAGCGATGCCAAGCCTCACCAAACAACTCCCAGCCTCATTGGAATCAACGCGGAGCAATGCAAAGCTTCACAAAGCGTCTCAGCACAGATGCCAGCTTCATTAGATCCAACCCAAAGTGATACAAAAAACCTACCAGGCTTCACCACACAGCACATCGCAACCGATGCAGAGTAAAGATAAACCATGCAAACCTGCTGCACAGCTTCAACGGAAACCGAATCCTGATTGCATAAAGTCCCACAAAACAACGTCATGGTGTGTGGTCTACACACCAAGGACATAAGGTACTTTGTTCAGCTGGCAAATATTGGTCCCTCTTCCCAACCCACTCTCCAATGCCGTTGGCTTTGTCTCGGTCCGTGACCAGATAACTTCAGTTGATGTTTTTAGCTTCTAGGTACTATTTTCACTTAAATCTTTAAAATTGCATATCTCTAATTATACTGATTCCATTTTTGCTGTTTTGGTCTCAAATAATTTATTGAATTTTACTTTTTTTCAAATTGGGTGGGATTTTTCTTGTGTTGAGTTTTCACTTCATTATTGTTTGAAGTGCTGCATAAATACTTTACGCATTGCCTCCAAGTTGAACCTGACTGCTTTTGTGCCAAGCCACCAGAGGGTTAAGCATAGGTTAATTTGCGGGTTGCTTGTGACTTCACCCTGACATGAATTGTGGTTACAGGTTGAGTAGGGTTTCACCCCCCTTAACCAGTAACCCACATTTCCAACATTATTGCTATGGGGCAGAGTTCAAATTATCAAAATGGTCAATTACTTCTTCATAATGCTGCCTATCCGTACACCCCCCGGCATTACTGACATAAGTTGACAAAGAGGTGAAGACAGTTGCCTGGGATGAGAATTCCCTAATAATAAGAATGGCGAAGCTTTATGTCACAACAGAATGACTGCTCCCTTCTCATTTAGCCTTAGGCTATAGAGCACAACCACTATTCCTTCTGGTCTATCACTTCTCTTTTAAATTGGCAAGACTAAAAAGTCATTGAATCACACATGCTGCACCAACTCACTAGTCCTGCAGTCATATGTCAGAGAAAGTGGTTATCTTAAGACCCGAGCAATCCAAGTCTTGCTGATGTAGACAATGGGCCTTATTAGGATGTCGGACGGACCGCCATTGGCAGGCCATTGGTGGCGGTCCGTCTGACATCCAAAGCATTGCTCCGACCATCGGATTACGATGCCGGCGGTCAGAGAGATGTCATCAAAGGGGCCGACCACCACCTCAGACAGGATCAAGGATCCTGTTGGGGTGTCGGTCGTAGGCCTAATCCCTACAAAGGAGGTGGTGCCTGTGGTTTAGGATGTCCCTTTCCGATAGCCTTTCCATGTCAGTCTTTCCAACATGGAAAGGCTGTCAGAAAGGACCTCTGGGAGCCACTAGCTGGTCCCCCGTTCCTCCTAGGACTCCATTGTGTAGCCAGGGGGCCCATGTGGTGTCCCTCCAAACAGCTATGCACCGTGTGCCAGGCACTACATGGTGCCTTACTCATGGTGCGTAGATGTTTAGAGACATATCATTTACCATTGCAGTTTGTGCTACGGACCTTTTCTGGGCACATATAACATTCCTTAGCACACGTCTTTTCAGTTATTAAAGTAACTTTAGTACATGGTGTAAACCGTGAATATAAAGATGAATGATGGACACTTAGTGGTTCTTCACTCTTCTAACAGGTTTCGTTTAATAAATGCAAGTCTTCAAGAGTAGTCATCGACAGCCAACACGTGTTTCGTCGTAATGGGTGGTAGTCCCACGACTTTTTCAAGGCTGTATAATTATGAAAGTACAAAATCATTATTTGTTTTAGGGAATCTAACCCTAATCATCATTCCATATGTTTTGCTACGGGATACAATAACATAGTGCCTCATGCAAACTGTGGGATACAGTCAACCGCTTCCAAATGAAGCAATATTAACAGAAAATTCCACTGTGTGAATACAGTGAGACTATGACTCAAACCCAGATGGAGAGACCTTGTTTGGATGTGTGCCAGTTCAGAATAAATTCCAGTGTATATACTTAACTGAAATAATATTAAGTATATAAGAATTATAAGAGCAAAGAGTAGAAAGGGATATGGAAATATTAGTATAGTGGTGGGCGTGTAAAAAGAAACCTAAATAATAATAGAAGTGATAAGGGTGAATGTATCTAAGTTATGGTTATATTAATTGAAATTTGTATTATAAATACCTAGTTGATGTGAACAAAGAATTCTGTGAGAGAAGGGTAAAAAGAGCGCAATTCATAAGTAATCTTATGTAAGAATTAACTAGACATCAGAGGTAATAATGACATCGGTAGTTGCATTTTATACCTACTATATATGTGGTGATAATTCCAAACCTCATAGGGTTTCTGGGGGGTGACGTCAATGTAGAACGATATAAAAGTCTTGGTATACGAATCTTCTCAGATCTAAAAGAAAATGTGGTGTATATGTTGGCTATGTTGATAATATATTAATTTCTGTGATTAAATAAACCACAAATGTCATAATAGCGATAAAAGCGACCCTTTTCTGGGCCACAGCATAAGCCTTAATGGTAAAGACTATGTTTCCCACCGCGATGTTGGCTGTCACATCATAATACCGGGAGTGGAACTGCCAACTACTTGTTGGGCGGTCCCACTCTTGAAAAGGTGCCAGTCGGACGCACGTCCGACCAGCATCGTGATAAGGGTCTATATGTTGAATTCAACCCACAGACTACAAATGATGAATGTTTTTCAACACCTAGAGCAGGCTTCTCCAACGAGTAGCTTGCGAGCTATTGGTTGCTCTGCAGCTACCTGTAAGGGGCTCTCCTACGTGCATCCAAGCCTTCTAAATATAAAACTTTTACTTGCCTGAATTCATATATGTACACCAACATTGAAAAATGTGTATTTGAACTGATCTTTTTATATCAAAAAAAGTTGAACTACCTAAATGTATGTAAAGCTGATATTTGAGTGATAAATCTTGGAGCGTTGAGAAAACATGTTACCAATATCATTACTTTGGTGCCGATGGCATTGCAGCTTTGTCTGATATGTATTCCCAATGTAGTGGTAATCCACATTGACGAAGCCTTTTTTACATTACTGCTGGCAACCGTGCCTGATGCATGGAGGGGATTACTGCTGGTAATCCCACAGAGTGTGGCCACTTATGTAATCATGTCTGATGTGGTCACTGTTACATCACTAAAAATAGGAGTAGATCTTGATGATTTTCATTGACCATCAGTAGCTATTTCTGCAGAAAAGGTTGGAGACCCGTGACCTAGAGGTGACCCGTGACCTAGAGAGTTGTTGAACTACTCATCATTGACTGGTCAAAAAAGTCTGCAAAAGGCAACCTCTCAAGAAAACAATTTCTGGACGATCACACCCGGAAATCTTTTGATATAGTGAAAGTGGAATTTGGCATCCATCATAGTGAACACAGGAGATATCAACAATTGAAACACTGTTTGCAAAGTAGGATGGGCGTGGCAACGATTACTACACAAGATTCTACCATATGTGACTACCTGCAAAACTGATGTGACTTTAGGGGAGAGTCCTCTCACTTCTATGGTGTCCAGCTGAAGAAAGACACCCCAAGATATGGCCAACGGTGCTAGATAGATGGAAAGGAGGTTTGATGAGGACATGCCGGAAGACAGAAAGGAGGAACATTCTGAACATGTGTGGTAAAGATTTACAGGAGGCCCGCCTCAAATTGAGTTTCTATCATTACTACATGATTGGCACTGGACCCCGTACAAACTTCATGTAGCATACCTTTTACGGTACCCACGTTGCTGGCGATTTGGCTAATCTGATGAGGACATTGTGTATGTTGTGTAGTTATGCCCATTCATAACTACATACTGGGTGGGGATGTGGACAAAGTTGGAAGAGAAGAACGGTCTGAACCTTATATCCTCGCCCATACTGGCACCGCTATGTAAGACATTAGAAGCACCAGGGATCAACAACCACTGTAAAAGATGGGCAGACACGACACTGGCTGTGGCAAAGATATGAATATTGAAACATTGAAAAATGAAGACTCCGCCCACATCTGAAGAATGGCGTAAAGACTTGATCATAGGATCTTAGGAGCACACAACCTACAACGTAATGATCAACTCCCAGGCCCTCATTAAGGGGCATATTATCAAGCACGGCGTTAAAATTATCGCCACTTTAGCGACAGAAAACTGCCGCTAAAGCGGCGATAATGGGCTTGATAATATGCCGCAGAGAATTCCAATAGAAGCCCATGTTGACACCAGAACATGGGCTTCTATGGGAATTCTCTGTGGCATATTATCAAGCCCATTATCGCTGGTTTAGCAGCAGTTTTCTGTCGCTAAAGCAGCGCTAATTTTATCGCCTGGCTTGATAATATGCCTCTGTGTTGGTCTCCTTTCATGTCCTTCTTGTTCTTCTTTATCTTGTAGTTTTGAACATGCTCTTATCACACACAGGCTTGGAAGCATACGCGGGGCCCGATTCACAAAAGGTCAACTGAGACGCAAGTCTAACTTTATGACTCTCAGTATTCACGGAGGCCATTTATGAGTAGTAAAGTTAGACGTTTGCCTCAGTTTAACTTAAGTTTTAGTCTTAAGTCTAAATGAGTAAAGTCATAAAGGTAGACTTTCATCTTAGTTTACCTTTGTGAATCGGCCCTGAGTGGTTTTCTTTACCATACTATTGCAGTGTTTTGTATGTGGACGTCTGAAATTCTAAATAGAGAAATGTTCACATTCAAAAAAGAAATTTACTCCTGAGACTTTCCATACCTGATGATTCGAGAACTTCTTCTGGAAAGATGTGACAGTAGGAGACTCATTGATTAGATCTGGAACTCTTTACAATATACAAAGGAGTTTCCAGTGTATAAGTGAAACCAGTGTGCATTTGCACACCCAAAAATGCTACTCGCAGTGGCACTGGGTAACTTATTTTTTTGTTTTCTGAAGGGTCAAATGTTTTCGCTAAGGAGAGCCCCCTTCTCCTGTACCCCCAACAACTTCGGAAGAGTTACCTCCCTCTTTCCAGCCCGGACTGGAATCTACACCTATTGATTAGATGGTAAATCTTCGACTGCGGTCAAAGTGCGTACATTCTTGTGGAGAGTTTTGTGAATACCCACAAACTCTCCAACGTATGGCTGTTCCCTTACTTATGCAAGCATATCCCTGCTTAAACGCACACAACACCTAGCAGTGAGCAGGTCGGCTCAGTTGTAATTTTACACCAAACTTTGTATAGAAGTCGTCACCAATAAATACCCTTCGCCAAAGCCCACTCACCATAGGTAACTCATCACTTGTAAACAGGAGGCATGCATTCTGCACTAGAGGGAAGGCCAAAATTCAGAGCAGTTTGTTACTTTTTTTCAATTGCTATGGTTTCCAATCTAGCACCCCGGTGTTCCCTGCAGAGCATGCGGAACACCTTCCCCTGCACCCCAGTATCGGACTGCCATCGTGTCTAGACCCTCAGAACCTCCTCTCAAAGTTACGGCCTCCAGCCCCATCAGTAACCATCATCAGGTGCCAAAAACAGGTCATGTTATCACACTGTGTTCTCTGCCCGGTGTGGGGCGCTATCCACACATCCCTGAAAAAGGTGGGCATATGCCATCACCATCAAGCAGCTCGCATTCTTTCAATGCCAGTCATAATCAGCCTTCTAGGGGGACCTTTCACAACTCAAGGGGATGCACAGGTAAACAACAGGAAGTTAAAGTTACAAGTGCTTTGCTTCATACACTTGAATGAAGTCTGGGTGACCTCTGCCGGCCCATGCTCTCCAGGTGAGTCTTGGTCAGCCCCGCATGCTGGACCCCACAGACCAGTCAAGTCTTTGTCAGTCGCACAAGCCAGCTCCCATAAACACCAAGAGAGTTTTTAGCAGTCCACGGTGGCCCCATACACTTCAATGAAGCTTTCGTCAATCCAACCTGTGTTCCAAAAACACTTCAATCAAGCATCTGTCCAATGCCTGTACCCATCAGTAATGATGCTGCCATTCACACTTCCCGAGCAGCGTGCAATATTTTACACAGCACATGGCTGCACTTCAGTGGCCCCTCTATAGGTCCACCACCTCTGGCCACCTTCTCTTCCATGGCACCTTGGTCAGCCATGCACTAACTCAACTCTTTTCCAGTTCTACACATCCAGAGCCCCATCGTCTGCAATCGATTCTTTGATATACGCCCTTCATGAGCCCCATACACTTCTATGATGCGTTTATGAGTCCTGCATCCTGAGCCCGCAGTCTTCAATGAAGTCAATCATCCATGCCCGTTCTCGCACAGTCCATGACGTATTTGTCGGCCCCACATCTCCAGAGCATCATACCAGCAATTGATTCTTTTTAAGATCTTCATCCTGCCTCCCAGATGCTTCTATCATGTCTTTGTCAATCCTGCGTGAATTGCAAATTCGCTCCAATTGAGTGCTCATCAATATCTCAATGCACTCAATGAAATGTAGTTACTGCACCTATCCGGATCCTCTTACTATGCAATTGATTCTTTGCTATATCCATATTCCGTGCCCCATGACCCACGAATAAGGTCAGCCACCACTCACCTCATACACATCCAACATATTGTCCCTCCTTATACTGCCCTTATTCTTAGATTCTTGTCAAATATATGATCATACCTGCACTGTAGGGATCACACCTGAAGCTAAACCAGATGTGCATAGTTTCCGTACTCGTGGCAGAGTTTCCTCACTCAGGAAGGAATCTCCACACTGAGAACTGCAGTGCAGAGATTCCGCCGAGTGTGCAGATTCCGCCCGAGTGCCGAGATTGCGCCCCAAATAAGTAGAATCCGCCCCGAGTGTGGAGATTCCGCTCGAGTGTGGAGATTCTGGCCCAAATGTGGAGATTCCGCCCCGAGTGTGGAGATTCCGCCCCGAGTGTGGTAATTCCTCCCTGAGTGTGGAGATTCTGCTCGAGTGTGGAGATTCCACCCGAGTGTGGATATTCCACCCTGAGTGTGGCGATTATGCCCGAGTGTGGAGATTCTGCCCAAAGTGTGGAGATTCCGCCCTGAGTGTGGAGATTCTGCCCCGAGTGTGGTGATTCCACCCCGAGTGTGGCGATTCTGCCCGGGTGTGGAGATTCTGCCCCGAGTGTGGAGATTCCACCCTGAGTGTGGAGATTCTGCCCCGAGTGTGGTGATTCCACACTGAGTGTGGAGAATATGCCTGAGTGTGGAGATTCTACCTCAAGTGTGGAGATTCCGCCTGAGTGTGGAGATTCCGCCCCAAGAGTGGAGATTCCGCCCCGAGTGTGGAGATTCTGCTTGAGGGTGGAAATTCTGCCCCGAGTGTGGAGATGCTGCCCCGAGTGTGGCGATTCTGCCTGAGTGTGGAGATTCTGCCCCGAGTGTGGAGATTCCGCCCTGAGTGTGGAGATTCTGCCCCGAGTGTGGTGATTCCACCCCGAGTCTGGCGATTCTGCCTGGGTGTGAAGATTCTACCTGAGTGTGGAGATTCTGCCCCGAGTGT
This sequence comes from Triturus cristatus, assembly GCF_964204655.1. Lineage (NCBI taxonomy): Eukaryota > Metazoa > Chordata > Amphibia > Caudata > Salamandridae > Triturus > Triturus cristatus. Next base: position 71,209,374 of record NC_140583.1, on the reverse strand, counting down.
GGAGATTCCGCCCCGAGTGTGGAGATTCCACCCCAAGTGTGCAGATTCCACCTGAATGTGGAGATTCCGCACCGAGTATGGGGATACTGATCAGAGAGCAGAGGCCCTGCTACATGTATGAGACTCCACACACGTAACTTTACTACTCGTAAGAACCTTCGTGAATCGGACCCCACATGTTTAAAAGCACCAGAATGGGTCTCCTTCCCAAGTGTTGAACTGGGTACTTTCCCTCCCTCTACCCTCGACCCACTGGAGGCTGTAAAAGAGCCTGGGGCATATTCTACAGGCCTGCTAACCTCACAAACATATCTCATAAGCAGGGTGACTGGTATTATGCAGCAGGGGAGGACAAAAGTATGGCGCAACGTTGACAACATTTTTCTGCAATAAAAGGCAAATTATACAGCGTAATGATGCACATTTCGTGATAGTATGACTTCCTTAGTTTTACACAGGTTAACATTGCCTGGGCATAGGTTTCACATCATTAGTACCAGTTTCACATCCAGATCCACCAATAAGCAAGAGAAAAGGGACCGGCTAACATTTCCAATGGGCCCTCCACAGCACAACAGATATGTGTTGCCACGTTTTAGTAACTTTTGTTCCATTTGAGCTGGAATCAGTTATTTTCATTAACATCTGCAGATTATGGCCCAGGTGGTGGATTATGTGGAAAATGCAGAAAGTCCATAATTATGTGGAAAATGCCACAGCTCAAAACTCGCATAACTCCTGTGGCCAGGCTGAGAAGTGAGGAGGCTGGATCTGGAGGATGTGGACCAGAAACAGAGCTTTCACACATGAGCTGCATAGTGGTTCCCTGCCCATCTTTTGCTTGCAGTGTGATATCCTTCACCATATGACAATGTGAAGTATTCCGGCATTGTATGCCACACAATGGTATCAGGTGAGTTGGCAAGTCTGAGGGGCATATTTATGAGTGGGGCTGCGTGATGCTGGCACAGTGTGACGTGGTGCATGTGCGATGCAAGCCCAAAATGCGATTTATGAAGCCACACAAGGCCACCGTGTGTGGCCCTGAGTGGCTTCATAAATCCAGAGTAAAGCAAATCACTGTGTTGCGTTACTCTGCATAAGGGAGCCGTTGCGTGGGCGTTCCCATGCAATATCCATGGACTTTGACTCATTCCCAGATTTACCAAAAGTGGTAGACCTGGGAATGTGCCAAAATGCTACGCCTTACCAGGGGAGGCGCAACGAGAATAAATATCTTTATTCCCCCCCCCCCCCCCCTCCGTACTTCCTCTTTCTACATGTGCTGCATCGTGCAGCACACATAGAAAGAGGAACATGCCTCAGGGAATTGTTTTTGTGCAGGAACGTGCTCCTTCCAGCACAAACACAATCCTCTTTACAACGTAGGCACCCTGCACAAGGGTGCAAGGGTGCCTGCTTGGCGCTAGGCTGCCAAAATGGCGCCAGCGCAGGGACAAAGTCAGGAATTAATATTTCTGCATGTTCCCTGTCACGCAGCGCAGCATGGTGACTTGCCGCGCTGCGTGCCTTTGCCATATATATGACCCTGAGTCTATACGGCCAAACTTGGTGTAAGTTCTATAGATGTGAGTACACTTCACTTCAGATCTGGGGGCAGATTTACAAGCCCCTTGAGCCACTTTTGCGTCAAGGGGCTTGTAAATCTGCCCCCTGGTGTCTTTGTGAACAGCGCTGCTTTTACGCACCACAGTCGTTGTTACTCATGAAGACACAGCCGAGGGGCCCTTCCGAGCTGAAGTGAAACGTAAAGGGCTAATGAGTGGCATTCATAAAAGCGGACAGCCCGAACAAATGGCCTGCCCCCGGCTCCCCGCCGCTAGGAGCACAGGGGTGCGCGCAGGGTCCTTGGCACTGCGTCATCGCGGCATCAGTGCAGCACAGACTGGATTGATGGCCCGGCGCAGACCGTTCTTCCAGCTCCGAGAATCCCCTGCGACTCCCGCGCTGACGCTCGCATCTCTCTTATTTAAACTGGTGTCGTCCATGATGAAAGAGAGTGTTCCTTCGAAGCCGTGGGGTGCCGCGCCCGCTGCCCCGAAACGCGGCAAAACAGCACGGTGTGTTCAACTAAACACGGCCGGCGGAGGTTGGGGCTGAGAGGGAATCACGCACAGCTCCTGTCAGCGGAGCTGCACAGTCTAACTTTTCTGGGAGGAGAGAACAAGGGTTCACCAACATTCCACAGGAAGCGGAAATGACATCAGCAAAACCTTTCATCCCTTGCCCTCATTTCGCCCCTCAGTAGCCTTCTGTTTACTGCTGAATGTAAGGGGAAGATGCAAGGTTGGGGCCCGGGCTCTTAG